>NC_073693.1:139525833-139830158 GCF_029784155.1 Uranotaenia lowii
AAGATTTTCGACATTCTGTATAGATTTTAATAAGTTCTTCTTTATTTGATCAAAATAAAAATTTAAAGTGTTTCATATACTTTTAACGAGCTAACTGACAAGATTATGCCTTCTAATTCTGATTCAATACATGGGTTATGAATTAAATTTAATTTCCTTGAAAATATTTTACACACATAGCGTTTTTAGCCATTTTAAATTTTCTGGGCTTGTTCATCCCATAAAGATTACTCTGTAGAACGGGATTTTTAAAACAAAATACCCTTCTCAAGCTTTTCGCATTTCAGATGAAATTTTCTTACGCTTTTTAATGATAATAATAGAAAAATAATATGAAAAGAGCTCTTCCTTGTTATGTTTTTGTGTTGTTCTTTAAGAAACTTTCAAAATTTGGACATACATACCTAATCTAAATGTTTAAAATTTTAATGACCGTTCCTTCAAAATATTCCATTTGATCAAATTCAAATTCGATAAGTGGGAAAGCCGTTCATAAAATGAATAAACATATTTTTTTTCAAATTATCATTGTCATTTTACCTTTTTGATATAAAAAAACAAGAAAAAGCAAATTACTATGAAAATATATTTAAAAAAAAAGTCCCCTTTCTCCGTTATATATAAGTACCAAATTACTTCAAATTGAAATTTAGATGAATTTCACCTAACTGAATATTTTAATGGAAGAGTCTGGCTTTAAAAATATGATCACTTATTGTTTAGGTTGCTAATTTCATTTTTTTAAATTATATTCTCTCCTAATTTTTGTTGAACTTACAGACGAAAAAGCTCCACAATGTTAGGGGAACTTTATATTAGTCATCTTGCTTGTCAAATTGTCTTTGGTGGAGCTTTTGTGGTAAATTTGGAGAGAAAATGAATTTTCTAACAAATACAAAGCACATTATTAAGCGACAAATAAAGTGTGTAAGTTTTTATATTTTTTAAATCAATTTTAACATGCTGAATAAATTTTAGTTGGTAAACAAAGTTTCGATAATAGAATTCTAATGACAAATAGTAGAAGTTTTGTACCAATATAACTCTGATAATGCTGTGATTACAATATAATGTGATAATTTTGCAAACTACAGTACCGTTCATAATTGTATAGAAATTGGAAGCACGCGCACTGTCACTTCGACTTTGAACTTCCATAACTTTTGACTCTGATGATATTATTGGATCAAATGTCCTGCGTTAGATAGATCAACTATCACACTATTATATCACAAAATTTGAGCTTTCTGGAATTTGTGTGGCCTGAGATACAGTAATTCTACGAAAATCGGACTTTTTGGACTTTTTTCATTCATACTGCAATATCTCAGAAACGACGCTACATTTTTTGTTGAAATTTTGCAGAGTGATTGTTGAAATATAAAGTAAGCATGTCTGAAATTTTTGGAAAATTTTATCGATGAGATCAAAAGTTACGGGAGGTACAATTTTTCAGACATGAACCTAAAAATGCGATTTCTATAGAATTTTGGACGATTCAAGAGAACATAATCGTTTCCATCCACAAAACAGTCAAAAAATGTCTGGCAAAAGCTATGATGAAATGAAAAAATGAAATTAAAGATCTATTTGTGTTTTAAAATCAGAATCTCGCAATATTGTTTTGATATTTTTGTTGAAATAGATTTACTGGTTGCTAAACATAAAATAGGAGTTTCCTATGAAAACAATCGTTCAAAATTCTATAGAAATCACATTTTCAGGTTCATGCCTGAAAAATTGTACCTCGCGTAACTTTTGATCCCATCGATGAAACTTTTCAAAAATTTTAGACGTGATAGCTTTACATTTCAAAAATTACTCTGCGAAATTTCAACAAAAAATGTAGCGTCGTTTCTGAGATATTACAGTTTGAATGAGAAAAGTCTAAAAAGCCCGATTTTCGTAGAATTACTGTATCTCAGGCCACACAAATTCCAGAAAGCTCAAAATTTGTGATATAATAGTGTGATAATTGATCTATCCAATGCAGAATTTGATAAAAAAGTATCATCAGAGTCAAAAGTTATGGAAGTTTAAAGTCGAAGTGACAGTGCGCGTGCTTCCAATTTCTATACAATTATGAACGGTACTGTAGATTTCAATTATTTTGAGCTTCTGTTTTCCTGTTTGATTCATTTCAATCGAAGCTGACAAATAAAAATTCCGGACAATAAATTCAAAAGATTTAAATTTATGTTTTGCCAAAAATCTTGTGAGTGACTTGAAATAAGCAGAATTTTCAGCTCAAAATAAACATCAATATATTTTTTTAAACTTTCTCCATTATCATTTTAATGTACTGAGTTATTCGAGTTCTTTTCTAATTTACGAGCATATCTCCCTGACACCTTCCAAACTCATCAAAAATAAACTAGTTTCCGCTTGAAGACTCTCAACGCTCCCAGAATAGTGGAGGCCACTTTCAATACCATTTGTATGATGCAACTAAATAGAAAATATTTATTGCATAATACGTGATTGCAAAGTACAAACAATATGTGAAATGTAGTAAAAATTGAAAAGTATGAAAATGTCTCTCTTTTGCTTGATATAGTTGGGATTTTTTAAATGATGTAGAAGGAAAACATCCAATTCTGAAAAATGCTTCGCGGGCCACAAAAAGACAGACGCGGGCCACATGTGGCCCGCGGGCCATGGTTTGGCCACCCATGATCTAAACCAGGGGTGAGCAACCTTTTGAAGCAACGGGCCACATTTAATTTGAAATTCTTTTGGCGGGCCGCATCAAAAGAAAATTTAGGTAATAATAGTTTGCAGAGCTTTACGTAATTTTTTATAACGGCATTTATTCGACTAAATCAAAACTGGAAAAGGATAATTAAAACAAATTTCTGTACTTGCATAAACATTTTTAAAAATTTAATGTGAATAAACCAGCCGAAATTGAAAAGGTTCATCACTCAATCTTGATCATTTTTCAATGATTAAATTATTTTAATTGATTTGAAATGTAAAGAAATTATTATTTTGTACAAAAAAAAAATCATTTGCTTTTATTTATTTATAACGAAATATTTTGAAAGTCTTTCTATGGTTCGTAAAAAGTTTTGAATTTTTTTCTGTACATATTTTCGAAAAGTTTTTTTCACAATTTATTTTTATTTTATCGTGAAGCCTCAATTTTTTTTTTCTATAAACGGTGATTTTTTTTTAATTCAAAGTTCCATATCATTGCATTGAGATGTGGAGAAAGGTTTAAAAATCATGAAAAATTCATAACTTCGCAGATTTTCAACCAGATTATCAAAATTTACAGTTTTTATTTTTTTATTCTGGAAAATTCTTACAGATTGCAAAAAAAATTATCAGTTTAACTTACATTCCTCTTTAAAAAGCTTTCTATGGTTGATTGACTATGACTTTGGTAATGTAGATTGCTAATTTGGAAGTAAAATCACTCAATTTAATCAATGTTTGGTATGATTTGCCTATGAAATTTCTGAAAATAGCATTAAACATTATACAAGACAAAAAATTCACATTTTTTCAAGGAGTAAGGAATCTCAGAACTGATTTTGACTCATTCAGAGGCGCTGAATCCTAATATTCAATTAGTTTTTTTGTAAGCTCAAGTTTTCGAAAAATAGGTAAGATATTGTTTATTAAATTTGTATACGTTTTTGAAATCAAAGTAAAATACAATAAACTTATTGACTCAATGATCAACTCTCCCAAAGACTGCAAGTTGTTTTGAATTCTGAGAAAAAAGTAATGGAACCAAACCTGCAAAACACGGCAATTTAGACGAAATTTATAAGGAAAATTAAACTGAATTGAATCTTTTATATTTTTCAAACCCGAAAGTCAAATCATTTCGCAGTCTTCTACAAAGTTGTTAAATGAGTTGAAAACTTTAATTTCCAATATTCATTAACTTTTTTTAATGATGTCAAAAGAAGTTGTAATATTATTTTATGGAATTTCTATAAATTGTCGAATTCAATTTTTTAAAAGCGTTGTGTCTCTGATACAAGAATATTTGGCAATTGTCCTTGATTGAATGAAGAGAAGTTAATTGATTGAAAATCAGCCTTTTGGTTTATCTGTAGGCTTATTGGTTTATCAGTTATGAAAGATCGATTGTATCCAAAACTGATCAATTTAATAATTTCCACTCGTCATATCACCGAAACTAGAAGTGATAGACGAAATCTGTGAAATGTTTTGAATTCAGGACGCCAAAAACATACAAAATCAGTTATTGAAACATAGGCACCGAAAATGCTGCTCCACTGTGCAATCGTTACAAAGTTTTTGGGTTCAATCACAAAACTACAGATACTTTTTTGTAGCTGAGTCATGTCCATAAGAAATCTATAATCGTTCACCCAGTCTTATATTAAAACTTTCCTTATTTCCAGCATTAATCAAGAACAAAATATTTTACTTCATCATACAATTTTAACTTAGCTTAAAATGAAAAATAATACTTAATATTACGATTACGTTTTTTTTTAAGTTTTACGTTTTTTCAACAAATAATATTGCATCTATGCCTTTGAAAGATCTCAATGAAAAGTTTAAATCCTACAAAAAAGTCAACAATCTGGATGATTATGGGACAAATGCAAATACAAAAAAGTGACGTGCATATCAAGTTGTTGGTATATAATTTTTTTTGGTTTTGTAGGGACCGCTAATTTATGATAATTAACAATCTATTGTAGAAAAAAATCGTGAAATAAATTTAATTTGAGATTAGCTTCACGGGCCGCACGAACATGCCTCGAGGGCCGCATGCGGCCCGCGGGCCACGGGTTGCTCATCTCTGATCTAAACTATGAATTGATGCTAAAAAATCATACTGAACTCGCTAAGGTATGCTTTTTATGGGTATGTTCTATCACGACCCACGCGCTCGTTATAACGCGCCAATCGTCATCACTTCCATCTGTACCGTTGAGCCGTCAACACGTACGCCGGAGCATCGTATCGTTGCTGTGTACCTGCAGGAACATTTTTACATTATTTATTTTTTCCTTACCTGTTTTTCAATCAGCACTTCTCAGTGCTAAAATTATTTTTAATTTCTTTTATTTATATTTTTCTCTTTTCTTTCCAGCATGGGGAAGTCATCGGCCGGCTCAAGAGCTGGTAGAAAGCGAATTGCCGAAACTAATTCAGGTCCATCGCCCAAAAAAGTTGAAATTTCCAATTCATTCGATGTCCTTCATAACATCGGTGATGAGGAAATATTCATATTGAATTCTGATAAGAGTACTAAGAAACCTTCTTCTTCTTATACTCTTAAAAAAGAAAAGGTTCCACCAATTACGGTCACGATTCCTGACTTCAATGCCTTTCGAAAAGAAATCGTCACTTCCGTCAAGGATGTGAAGATTTCTTTTCAGATCGGTCGAAGGGGAACTGCTCGTATTTTGGCGGAATCTTTTAATGATTTTCAAAAAATTTTAAATTATTTGAATAATAAAAAACACCAATTTTTTACGTACGATACTAGAAGTGATCGTCCTTTTAAAGTTGTACTTCGTGGTCTCACCGGCGATCAGACACCGGATGAGATCACAACTGAATTAAATTCTTTGTTAGGTTTTTCTCCGATTCAAGTAATTCAAATGAGGAAAAGAACCAACACGAATAATATCAGTAGTGTTGGTTTTGCTCCTGAGCTTTATTTGATCCATTTTAAAAAGGATCAAGTTAATAATTTGCAAATTCTTGAAAAGGCTCGTCTTATGTTTCATTGTCGAGTCAAATTCGAACCTTTTCGAAAATCTTCAACCAATTTCCTTCAAAATATTACGCAATGTCGTCGTTGTCAAGCTTTTTGTCACGGCACTAAAAATTGTAGAATGAATGCCAGATGCATGCTTTGCGGCTCATTCGATCATGAAAAATCTAAATGCCTTTTTTTGGTGGTGATAAGCCACAAACAGAATTTTTCAAGTGTGCAAATTGCGCAGGTAATCATTCCTCGAATTCGCTAGACTGTCCCATCAGGGCAAAAATTATTGCTTCTAGGAAAAATCCCAAAGTTTCCAGAAAAGTTTCTTCTCCTCCTTCCTCTTTTTCGTCTTCACACGTCGGGCCGTCAAACAACCTGCCTGTTCGCGGTCAGCCTCGGTCTACATTGGAATCACGGCTGGGTAATACCCGAAGTGTTTCTAATGTTACCTGTGCTGATTCTGCGCCACAGACTCGTAGTTTATCGTTCTCAGAGGTGGTTGAAAATGGGTTTCCCTCTTCAGGTTCAACTAATAAAAATGGGAAAAAACCAAGTCTCAACGTTCATGCGAAGGCTTGGGAAAATCCCCGAAATTCAAATACTTGTTCTTCTCCTTCATTTTCTGATCCTAACAATTTTGTTGATTTGGGTGAGATTACTGAGGAAAAATTAAAATTTTTGCATCAAAATTTAATGGAAATGATGCAACTTATGTTGAAAGCAAATTCAATGTTTGAAGCTTTCCAAACTTCTTTTAATTATGCTAATAAAATTATTATGACTTTACGATTCCCTCATGGATCCAAATAGATGTTTAAATATTATGAATTGGAACGCTAGATCTTTGCTGGCTAACCAAGATGAATTCTTTTTATTTTTGAAAACCCAAAACATACATATTGCTGCCATCACTGAAACTTTTTTAAAGCCGGACAATAACTTGAAAGCAATGCTTTCTTTAAAATTTTGCGAAATGATCGACTTGATCGACAAGGTGGGGGTGTAGCTATTGTCATCAATAGTCGTCTCAAATTTAGACTTCTTCCTTCTTTCAATACCAAAGTCTTAGAAACAATTGGAATTGAATTAGAAACGTCTATGGGGAAAATTATAATTATTGCCGCATATTTGCCTTTTCAATGCAGCGGTGAACAGAAAAATTTTTTGAAGGGAGATTTACAAAAACTCACCAGAAACAAATCTAAATTTTTTATTATTGGTGACTTTAATGCAAAACACCGATCTTGGAATAATATTTCATCAAATTCAAATGGGAATATTTTATTTAATGACTGCTCTGCAGGTTATTATACTGTTGAATATCCTAATGGGCATACTTGTTTTTCTTCGATTAGAAATCCTTCCACAATTGATTTGGTTCTAACGGATTTAGGCGAGCATTGTAGTCAATTAGTTACTCATGCGGACCTCGATTCAGACCACCTTCCAGTAACTTTTTCTTTATCCCAAAGTCCCATTGAAAACCCTTTAAAATCAACTTTTAACTTTCAAAAAGCTGACTGGGAGCGATATAGGAATTTTATTGAACGTAATTTAGATGTAAACGTTCCACTGAATTCAATTGAAGATATTGATTTGGCTGTAGAAAATTTGACAACTTCAATAGTTAATGCTAAAGCCGCTTCAATACCCAAAGTTAAACATAAATTTAATCAACCTTTAATTGATGATGATCTTCAGTTTTTGATACGACTGAAAAACATTCGTCGACGCCAATATCAACGTACTAGGGATCCTTATTTGAAATGTATTTATTGCGACCTTCAAAAAGAGATCAAACGTCGTTTAAATTTCATCCGTAATGAAAATTTTGCTAAAGCAGTAGAGGACATAAAACCCTACTCAAAGCCGTTTTGGAAATTAACTAAAATTCTGAAAAAGCCCCAGAAGCCAATTCCCACTTTGAAAGATGGGGATAAACTTCTTTTAACTAACGCAGAAAAAGCTCAAAAATTAGCCCAACAGTTTGAGTCTGCTCATGATTTTAATTTAAACGTTGTTAGTCCAATTGATGCTCAAATTTCCCTTGAATTTGATGATATTTTTTCTAAGCAAAATGTATTTGAAAGTTCCTGTGAGACAAATATTGATGAACTTAAATTGAATTTCAAAAAATTTAAAAATATGAAAGCTCCGGGGGAAGATGGGATTTTCTGTATTCTTATTAAAAAGTTGCCTGAAAGCACTTTAAATTTTTTAGTTAAAATCTTCAATAAATGTTTTCACTTGGCTTATTTTCCCAATAAATGGAAAAATGCCAAAGTAACTCCAATTTTAAAACCTGGAAAAAGTGCTTCAGAGCCTTCAAGTTATCGACCAATTAGTTTGCTCCCTTCTTTAAGTAAACTATTTGAGAGAGTTATTTTGAATAGAATGATGATTCACATTAATCAGAATTCTATTTTCCCTGATGAACAATTTGGTTTTCGTCATGGACATTCTACTACACATCAACTTTTGAGTGTAACTAATATGATTAACGCTAGCAAATCTGAAGGGTATTCAACTGGTGTTGCTCTTCTTGATATTGAAAAAGCTTTTGACAGTGTTTGGCACAAAGGTTTAGTAGCTAAATTAGCTCGATTTGATTTTCCCGTATATCTCACCAAAATTATTCAAAATTATTTGACTAGCCGAACCTTACAAGTAAGCTATCAAAATTCATGCTCTGAAAGGACACCCATTAGAGCTGGTGTCCCTCAGGGTAGTATACTTGGGCCAAAAAGCCATCCAGAGGATTCAGAACAAGGTTCTGAAAATGATTTTGCGGCTTCCACCTTGGCACAGCACCGAAGATCTTCATCGGATTGCGGGCATTGAATCAATCGAAGAGATGGCCAACAACATCATCTCCAACTTCAGAGGCAAATCGATGCAGTCTTCCATCGCAGAGATTCGTTCTCTCTACAATTAGTTTAATTTTAGGATAGTTTTAGTTTTTGGTTGTAAGTTTAAAATATTTTTGACATTACAGGATGTTCTCCTACAAAAAAAATAATTGAATGTGCTCAGCAAATTCAAGTCGAATAAATAAACTTTAGTGATTAGTGAACTATAGGGCTCTGAACAGTTCATTATTGAACTGAACACCTAATTTAATGTAGTAATGTAATATAAATGTAATGATGAATTGATACGAATAAAGACATATTTAAAAAAAAAAACGCGCCAATCGTAGTAGGCTGAAAATAGCATTAATTTTTCATAAAGGCCAATTTTCATTAAAAAAAGAACAAAAAGTCTAAACCCATATTTTGAGCGTTAATTCAGCCCAAAAAATCTATTTTTCATTTTTTTAAAATTTCTATTAGTCCATTTTGATTTACTTTTCAGTCAAAGTGTCTGTAAGTATTGGTGTGTTTTCAGTCTTCAGGGTGTGTTCGGCTGCTAGGCGCGTATTGAATACACAGCGGCGCGTATTTGCAACACAGTTTTGTTCTGTGGCTTTGAATATGGTTTTTAAAAATCAAGTTTTTGAAGAAACTATAGCAATTTGAGTAATAAAAAATCATAGGCATTTGTAGAAAACACTTTTCTTCAACGATTACATCCATTTTTAACACACTTTGTACGTGGAATACATAGAAAATCAGCGATTCGCTTATGTGGCGCATAATAGGGCATGTTCCCCTATTCTGAAAAAAAAACTGTCATTCATTTGACGATATTTTCGGAAATAAGACAAGTGTGACCCAAGGTTGCCGAAAAAAATTCTGTGTTTTTGAGAAAAATAATTCTGACTTTCTGTGATTTTACCCAAAAATTCTGTGATGGATTTCTGTGATGCTATTCTTTGAATTTCATGGAAAATTCATGGTAAATTGGGTCTTTTTCAAATTTTAATTATGCGAAATCCATAACCATTACTAATTTTATCATACTTTCTTATTCAAAGTAATAAATCTAAATTTGAATTTGTCCAAAAAACTGTTCGCGGCCATTTCTGCACATTGATAATTTCTGAAATTCATTAAAAAATTTAAAATTTTGTGAAATCTGTGAAAATTTAAAAATTCTGTGTTCTGTGACACAGATTCTGTGAAGAAAATTTGCTCAAAATTCTGTGAAATTACAGATTTTTCTGTGATTTCGGCAACCTTGAGTGTGACCTTGTTACCAAAATTGAAAGTGGAAATAGTGAGAAAATTACGGGAAATTTTTAAAAAAAAGTACGACATTGATGAGTATGATACTTAAGTAATCATGTTGCATTTTAGGTCCTTAACACATTCGAGACGGAGCTCTTTTTTCGGCATTCGAACTTTCAGTACTGTACTCTTACTCTGGGTAGTTCTTATCTTGCAGTATCTCTCCATTTGAGGTGGTTTTAGTTAGAAATGAATCATTCAGGAATAAATTTCAAATGGCAGAAAGTGTAAACCGCATTAGAAAAGACAGAGCTGACCATAATGTACGTTCGAAAAGTATTGACTCACAGATAAGGTTGCCGAAAAAAATTCTGTGTTTTTGACAAAAAAAAATCTCGAATTCTGTGATTTGAACCTAAAATTCTGTGACGGTTTTCTGTGATGCTATTTCTATGAAGTTCATGGGGAAATCATGTGAAACATCAACATATTGGAAACTACTTACTTTTTAATAGAAATAAATCATTTTGAATTAACTTGTTTTCAAATTTTCATGAATAAGATTCAAAAATAAAAAGTCGAAAGTACCATAAAAATTCATAGTTTTGAAAATCTGTACAAACTTCAGAAATTCTGTGAATTCTGTGAAAATTTCGAAAATTCTGTGATCTGTGACACAGATTTTGTGACGAAATTTTGCTCAAAATTCTGTGATAATCAGATTTTTCTGTGATTTCGGCAACCTTGCTCACAGACTGCGTAATTCGGGCAGAGATATCTTTTAACCGTTTTGTTTCATCGATTATAAACTACTAATTTAATTGGGTCCGACGAACTTCCAATTTTTCCAGCTCGATGACCTTCTATGGCACTGACCTTCGAGTGTCTTTGGAACACTGACCTTCTATTAACAATGAACATGCTCCGTAGTCTTCCCAATTGCAACAATTTGATGACTTCCATTTTTGATCTGACGACCTTCTGTTAGCTCTGGCCCTACGACCTTCCAATCACTTCGATTGAACGACTTTCTACCTATGACTCTAGTGTTACAATCTTCCACGGATCTGACCAGTCAACGTTCCAGGGACTTTGTTGTAGTTTTGGTACCGACAACCTTCCAATGACTTTCGGTCAGACGAACTTTCTGAAATCCGATCCGACAATCTGCCAGTGGCTCTAGTTCCACGAGCTTCCGTAGCACCTGTCCGCTGACCTCCCAATGGCACGAGTCCGACTATCTTCCAGTGGCTCGATTGCTGCTATAGTCTGGTTCTGGTCTAACGACGTTTAATGGCACCGGTCAGACCTTTGGTTCTGGTACGAAGGCTTCCCATGGTATCGATCCGATGAACTTCCAAAGGCTGCAGCTCGACGACTCTCTATAATCGCTCCATGGATCTTGTCCAACGATCTTGTTGTGGTTACAGATTTGGCCATTCAGTGGCTTTGAGTCGACGAATGTCTACCGTTTCTGGCGCTAGCCCGTCGGCCTTAGTTGATCGGAATTTTATGATCATCCTTCAACAAAAATTGTGAACTCTACTGTAAACTTCTTCTAATTGTAAAAGAATTCAAATAACTCTAAGGAGTTCAAATGAATACGTCGATCGTATGGTTTCTGTAACTGAACTGGAGTCGTGCTAGAATAGCATCAGTAAATAGAGTTAAGAATAAGAACCTCTTTGATATTGTGGGTTGTCATCCGAGTCAGTTCAATGAACAATTTTACTGAAACCCCCTGAACAACGTCTGAGGATCAGCTAAAGCTAGTTAGCGATAAGGCTAAAGCTTACTTCATTTAAAATTGGAACAAAGTTTTGCTCAGATTGTGGCACTCCTGGTGGACGGATTTGGAAGTTCTTGGCGCCCACGTGTCGGGAATTTTGTCAGCTTCACATATGTATTTTTGAAATTCGGCAAATCGAATGTACTTTGTAAACAATCAATATGGAAGACAAAAAAGGGAACAAATTGTGCATCTAGCCATCACTAGCCATCCTTCAAATATTCATATCTTTTGATGAAATCAGGTACATATATAAAATTCAAAATCTACTCACTTTTCTTACGCTCCTCTGGGGTCTTGGCCTTGGGGACCGGGGTCTGCGTTTCGGCACGCTTGCTATCGATGGCACCGGACGAAGTGGACGGCTGTTGGCCATCCTTGTCCGAACCCTTGCGGGATGCACCGCGCTGATTGACCGGCTGATCGCGCTTTTCGTAGCCCATCTTGATGAGTTGCTGCGAAGCCGTTTGCACGTTGTTATCGGCATTGGCCAGAACGTCCAGAATGAGCGTTTCCTCTGCCTTAGGGAAAAAGCTCTTCAGGTACCTGCCGGGGAAAAGGAATTTGATTAGGGACTCGTTTGGTGTTGCAAGGGATCTACTGTTGGGTATCTATGGTTTGGGTGAGGGTTAAATGTAAGAAACCAGATCGGGTTTTAACGGCATGCAGTTTGCTACCAATAAAATAAGGAAATCAGTTTTGGAAACAAAACGGAAGCTTTTTTGGTTCAAACGAAGAGAAACATTGCTACAGCGTTAGTAATCACACGGAACTCAAAAGATCAATCAGAACTGAAAGAACAAACGAGGCTTAATACAGCAGGAAATAATGACGACAAAATCGGACACAGTTCACAATAATTTGTTGACTGAACCCGGAAGTCTAAGGTGAGTGACAGTAGGTAGCGTTTCTTAACAACCTCAGCTTCATCTTGGGTGACGAATGTGGCTTGGGCGAGTTCTGTCGGATGCCGCCGTCAAAGCCGTTGCTCCGGGGTGATCCGTGGAAGTACTGATAGGCGCTGCTTCCGTAGTAACTTCCGCTGGCGCAGCTGGCGGGCCGAGGGATCGGACTTCCGGTACGCGATGTGGACACCTCGCTCCGGCCGCCAAGTACCGGGGTCATCTGGAAGGCCGATACCACCCCCATAGCGGTGTTGTGGAAGTGCCGCTGCGGTAGCGGAGGGGTCGAGTATGGACCCGGTGTTGTCAGTGGGTGCTTCTCCACCTGCAGCGCGCTGATGACGACCGCTTCACGATTGTAGTATCTATCGAGGCGCGAATGGTGTGTTATGAAGCGTTACGCGAACCGCGCATTTTAGATTGGTTATCACAAACGATTAGTTCGCGCGGATTTTGTGGATTCATGTTAGAAAATGCAGCGTGCGTTAGAAAATTGAATACTTGTGTGTTAGAAATCATCATTAGACAGAGAAAGACAGACAGAGAGAGAGAGAGATAGAGCGCAAACACTCTGGCGAAATGTTAGATCGGTTACTCAATGGCAAAGGTGTGTCACGAAGTGTTAGATGGTGTGTTGTGAAGCAGTGTTCAAATGTGTGTATGTGTGAAATACAGTTCAAGCTCGTTAGAAGTTAGCACGACTAGATACTACATATGATGTACAACGCATGAATTAGCTACTGAACAATACAAAAATTAAATATAAACCTATTAACAAATATGTTATAGGTTTAGTTCATCAATTCAAAACCAACATTGAAGATAATATTCAACGTTGAATACACGAGGTTCTATAAAATTCATTTTCCCTCAAGAGCGGATTTGAAGCCATATGGCTTTATTGAAATTTAGAATAGTTTTACGGAGGTTTGTATGTCTCTCAGTCAATGTTTCACAGTTTTGTCCACTTTGGTAGGTAAATGCATAAACACACAAATTTCATTTCTTTCTAAAACGACGAAAACTATAGGGGAGAATGAGGATACTTGATCCCTGGGGATACTTGATTCCTTAGCTATATCTCGAAACTGGAATGTCTTACAAAGATCAAATGTTCTATAAAAATGTGCCAAAATGAGCAAAATAACAAGCTTGTAGTTTAAAAATTTTTAACAAAATAATTGTTTGAGTAGTTGAACTTTGTTTGAAAAATTTCACAAAATGTAACTTGAAGATCTTTTTTCATCACTTTAAAATGTTCCTTACATGGGAAAATTATGGAAAAAATATTTGTTCCAATGTATCAATCGTTCGAGCTTAAAATGAACTTCATAATGCCATATCTATAAATCATATATAAGTCTCAACTTTTTTCAGAAAAAGTTTTCTAAAATGTTGATTTTGGGTACAATTGATCCCCTAGAGTTGGGTACAATTGATCCCCCTTCCAAACGGCCTATTCTTCTTCTGAATTGATCGTTATGATTGCTGATTACGAGATTACTAAAATTTATCCAAAAACTAATATTTATCAAACAATTGTCTGAAGAAAAGAGCAAAAATAATAAATTTTCTCTTAATTATAAAAAATAGCGCCTTTAAGGATGCAATGTTATTAGCGTTGAGACAAAGGTATAGAATTTTCTTCCTATGTCTGCTATAAATTGTGAAATAAAAACAAACATGACCATAAAAGTCAATTAACATTCTATCTTGGGGTTTTGTTTGATTTTTATATAAGGATTAGGGCTTCCTGAATAAAAGATCAAGTCTCCTTCAATAGGGGATCAAGTCTCCATTAACTTTAGAAAAATCGCAATTTTTTTACTCCCACGAAAATGCTTCTAGTTCATCAAAGGGTTCAAGTATCGTTCTAATTTTTGAAGCATAGAAACTTGAAGTTACAAGCTGTCAGAAAATGTCAAAGTCGGCAAGTTTTTCCAAAAAGATATGGTGAAAATAAGAAGAGGGGATCAAGTATCCCCACTCTCCCCTACCATTTGGACGTTATCCAACCCCTCATTCGTGCCTATCGGAAGAAAGCGCAAGATTTTGCTGTCCTTGCCATCAAATCGTTGGTAGCGAAAATATTTTGCAGTTCTCTCATCGATCAATATTACTCAATTCCCATCTAATTTTAAGCCATCTGGATGCGCACTGCTGGTTGCAGAGAGAACATGACGATGATTTTCTCACTTGAAGCCCGCGCGGGAGCAAAATCATATTAAAAATTTACAAACAAGGCGGATCTTCTATCACATCCGATTTAAACTGACTTCAGACGACTTTTTAAACTATATTTTCAATATGCAGTTAGAACTGCGATTCGCAACACCATTGTAAACGACTTAAGTTATCATTTATGATACGATTTCATGTTTGCAGGGTAACCACATAGAACAGACATACAAACTAGCCCACGAAACATGTGTTAAATTTCCAACGATAGTTTTAAACATTTTTTTTGTTTTTTGGCTGGGCCTTTTCGAAAACTGGCCACTTGAAAATTTGATATGTTACTTTTGAACGGCGCAATAGATGGCACTATTTCAAGTCAATTTCTAACGTATTTTTCGAATGTCAGCGTTTGAAATTTTACACACTTTTTGGAAGATTTTTTGTTTGAGCTTGTACATCTGTTCTCTGTGGGGTAACTAAGCTGGGATAAAGCTTCGATAAATCTTTGTGGAGATTACACTCGGAAAGACTATCTTTTATCTCTGTCTTGTCCGTGCAATGACCCTACTGACATAAAACTAAGATGAATATGAGAAACATTTTCTTAAACTTGCCTAAAACTCGAAATCGAAGTTATTTTCGAGCGCCGCATATTTTTTTTTTACATGAATACTTTTTACATGAATACTTCCACTGAAAAATCTCGGGCAGCAGGAAATAAGTGCATAAAAAATGCATGAAAAAAGAACGTTTTCACTTTACTTATCAAAACATTTCGATACGCTCTTCAAGGATCATCATTTGGTTGAGGGTATAATTACTCGTTAGCAGTATCAGCACAGTTGATTTCGTAGTTTTAAGTGAGCTCTGAGGTCTAGTTTATAATCTCCCTTAAAACAACGCATATGTTAGCTTTTAAACTTAGTTAAAGCAAAGAATGCGCTTCGGTTTTAAAATAGTTCAATGTGACAGTTTTGAGGGAGTTGTTCATGCTGGGATTGTTAAGGTTATGATAATTTAGAATCCGGACAGTTACAAACGTGTGTATTTTGAAAACAATTCGTTTGATCGAAAAACTTTCAATGATGGAAATGAAGGTATTGATATGATGCTTTCTGAAAAAATATAAGATTATTTTTTCTATGATTACAAGAAATATTATTGCTTCATCATGATATCTCTCTTTTATCTTTGCACATTTTTTTCAGTTATGTACATATCTATTATTTTTGCAACAGAAGCAGAACCTTCGCAAAATCATGAAATTTTACAAGAATTCACCTGGATAACCCAATTTGAATCTGATTGGAATAGAATCTTTTCAATAGCAGGTATCTCGAGGAATTTGATCTCTTTAATTCGGTTTTCTGTCTGTCTCATTGCGTCAAAACCGTTTTTGCGGATTACGATCCATGGAACTATTATTTGTCTAGTCTAGTCTAGCTTTAAAATAGCGTGACTGTGCCCAATAGTTGCACAGGCAATTTTTATGTCGTGCCTGAAGTTGTCCGATTTTTTCCAATGGTTGCACATTTTAAAAACTTCCTCAAGGCTCAACCACCATGTGGTCAAAAAGGCTGATATTTGTTACGGAAGCCTAATATGAGAACTTCTAGTTCAAATGAAATACAATTTGGAGACGGCCTCTTTTGAGGGAGACTCTCCTATAAACCGTCCAATGCACAATGAGAGAATTCGGACCCAAAATCGAAAAAAAACTCGAAGCCGCCGGTTCGAGAGTCTGGAATAGCATTTATTACACGTGAAATTTGTTCATTTGTGGCCTTAGCGACTTTATCAACGTTCCAGTTGGCGGATAGTTATTGAAAAACTCATCCGGTACAACTGTGTTCGATATTTAATCTTGGACTCGAACTCACGAACATCCGCTCAGGAAGCAACAGACTTGCCAACTGAGCTTTATCACAAGCCCCCTATCTAAGTGAAGTGATATTCCACTCCACCTATTTTCCAAGTATTGAGCTTTTTTTCTTTATATGTCCTACCAACATCAAATCTTGTGTCATTGAAATTTCATAGAATGAACTGAAAGGTATTTAAAACTTTTTTTTTTCAAGTGCCTATTTACAGGTGAAGGATAAAAGGACGCGATCTGTTTTGCCCCCCTTTACCTCTATGAAGAAAATGTGATTTATAAAATAATTGCTTGAGGACTCACTTGGAAGCCGATCGATGAAAATAGCGATATAATGAATATCAATTTGAAGCTAGAAAATAGACTCAACCACGCCCAAAGTTTCAGATAGTTAGATATTGAATATATCTTTTCAAAAAGTTAATTTATTTTGAATTCTTTTTCTTGAAAGTGGATTATTTTTGATGAATATAACCTCTGTAGCATTTCATCAATCTTCAAGAAACATCCATTTCACATTGAAATCTTTCCTAAAAATTCTCCGGTTGGAAAACTGTTTTGATCAAATTCACGAAGTTATGACTGTTTATTTTTCTGAATTATAAAAGCCAAATAAAGCTTCTCCCAAATGTCTCCGGTGAAGCTCGGCGGCAGATTTGAATTTCTGAAAAAATTACACATGATAAGTAATATTTCCGGTTTTCCAACCTTCGACTTTGAGTTTTTTGGGATTTAGGGTCGAAGTTTTCCTACTGTACAATATTTTGACAAGATTATTATCAAAAGCAAGGGATTCTCTGTTGACATGGAATGCATTTCTTTAAGATTTACTGCCGCAGCATGTGGCGTAAAGGATAGCCTTCAAATCTTCTAAGCCAGCGGGCATGAAATTGAATCCCGGTCACGACATATATAGTACACTTTCTGTGGGTTGGTGATGCTAGCCATCATATCCTCGAAAGATGTACACAGCTAAAAATATTTCCTGTATAATTACGCAAATGTCCTGTAACAAAAAGGAGCAGGAAATTTACCGTAATTTTACAGGTCAAAAAACCAATTACGGGACATTTAATTTTTAGTGAACAACTTTTTTACAGGACATTTGTTGTAATAATAAATGAGTCTTTGTTAACTTTTAAAGAAAACAATTTAAAATTACAGTTTGATTTATTTTAAAGGTTGCAGTTTCAGTGACACGTAATAGTGATGAAAATACACGTAATAGTGATGAAATTTTTTCTGTGTACGCTTAGAGAGTTAATTGTTTCATTGAGATCCTATATGTGTTTGTGTTCCTTAAAAAAAAAGATTTGTCGACTCAAAATTTAAAAAACAAGGTTCTTCAGAACTATCTTTAATTCTTTGCATAAAATGTTGAGTGAATGGTCGAGATAAAGGATTTCAAAATAAATCTGATAAAACAGAAGTCCCCCAAACCCAAAGCAGTTTAAGTGACTTTGACAATTTTCAGGCATGCAAGTTGCCCGGCTTTTTAATACATAGATGTGATTTTCAACGAATTTAATAATCTCAAAACTTCAATTCAAATATTTGAAGATAGAATAAAAAATTATGGTAATATGAAGTGTCTTTGAATAAGGGGTAAAATCAATAGTAAAACGTAAACATTCACTTATTTGGCAAAAAAAAAACATGTCATATTAAAAAACAATCCGAGTTTTTTTTTCAGTGGCATGTAATCAATGAACGAGCTCGATTTTGTATAGAAATTTGTATGGAAGAAGAATCTTTTGCATATGAAATCATCCAGTAAATTCAAATAAGCTTGAAATGAAGTTTGTCTTTAATTAGATATTGATTTTATCTATTCTAAAGCTTCATTTTTTGCCAACATTAGAAGAAGTAATGTATTTCACGAAAAAAGTTATGAGGATTTCAAAATAACAAATCGGAATCCAATTTGCAGGCTTTGCTTGCGGGAGCTTTCAATAATTTCATGACATGATTTGGCGAAGGTGATATAAATCAACAAACTCATTGCTACGCAAATCAGTTAATTGGGATTTTTTATTGTCATCCTACGGTTAAACAGCTTTCAAACTAGCAATCAAAAACACTAAAATTTAAATTTTTATTTTAAATTTATTGTATGACATCGAATATCATTTCTGAGCTACAAGTCAGGAATGGTTTTTGTTCACATGATATATTTAAAAAATCCTAAAAATTAAGTTTTTTAAACTTTCAGTACATCTCTGTTAATTTTTGAATGAAAATTTTCATTTCCGGTAAAAATTAAAACACGTTGGGGCTCAATAAATCAGTCCTGAGTTTTCAAAAAAATTTATTGCTATTTTTGGCAGTAAAATTAACCAAACAAAGTTTTTGGGGGAATGCAAATTGATAAATTTGAAATTTTTATACAAATTTTGCAGCGGACTTATGTACAACAATGGGGCAGGAGGAGATTGAGCGGCGAAAATAAGCATTTATGAGATAAATCTATATCGTGATTGTCAAAAACTACTCTTAAATTAAGAAATAATTATGAAAATATGTTTGAAATTCCATAAAAAAAATTCAAATATGACAATTTTCCCGGTGAGGAGCCGAAATTCCCGGTTTTTTCCCGGTTTCCGGATGCGAAGAAATTCCAAAGTTTTTCCCGGTTTTCCCGGTTCGCTAGCAACCCAGCAAAAACGAACGGGTTCTGTATATACACTTTTTTATTTTTCCAAATTTTCATATTTGGAGCATAACTTAGAAATTGTTCTAGTGAGATTTTTTTGAATTTCATTTTCGGATTCAGCGTCCGATTTCATATTTGAAATAACTTTCAGTTTACTGAGTTCAAAAATGCTATAATGTATTGTAATTAGAGATCGCAAAAAAAATGAAAATGTTGATCGGGTTCAAAACTTAGTCCTCGTGCGTTTGTTTTAAAATGTTTTGATTTTAAAATTATCGGTGTTCAGAATAATGAAGAATATTTTTTTTTGTGTGGATTCTGAGGTAAGTAAATTGAAAAATAAGGATAAATGTGATGTTTTATGAAATATGTAATAGTTTCTTTAAACATGTAAATATGTAACAAAACAGTTGTTGTCTGAATGTTTTAAAGATGTACGATTTAAATTAAGATGTAATCAATAGAGATAAACTAGCATTTCCATCGTTGTTTGCAAAAAAGCAATTTACAGATGAAAGACACCGAAAAAGCGCCGAATTGGTAAACGAATAATGAGCAAAATGTTGTGTCGCACAGGTGTTAAGTATTTATTGATGTGTACAGTTGATGTTCTCGAAGTGGCTCAAGCATATCTAAAATTCAATTTTCGTGAGACATGGTAAATTTCGGCAGACTTTTTCTAAACTAAATTGTATTAATGCCGTAGCCACAGTATCGAAACATCACACCAGAACACGTGTATCTGCTGTTCGGTCTATTTTGAGTTGAATAGAAAAAAAAAACCAGAAAATCACTAACGAACGATACTAACTTTTTCAGCAGCATCCGGATGTGCGTTTCCGGTACGGTCGGGAACATGGAGTTAATTTTAGCCACCGTTGCGTCCGTATCGGCCGCCGTCACATTGTTGGAGAAGGACGTTTCCTGCATCACGTGGCGGCTGATGCCCATGCGGGGCGTATGGGGACTTGAGCGTGTCATCGAGCCCAGCTCCTGTTGTTTGATGGGGAAAATGAAATCATCGTTAGTGGGTTCATAAACTAATACTGAAATATTACAATTTCATGGACGATCTTCATTCTATTTACTTAAGTAAATTCGTTTTTTAAGAAAAGTTTAAAACCGAATCGTTGGTGTTTTGGACACCCTTGAGAGTAGAGATATACCTTTTCAACTATTCGATGAATCCAATATTCTGCCCAATTTTTGGCCGAATATTCTGTCGAGTTGTTAAGAAAAAACGATAGCGATTATTTCATACTCCTTCGATTTCTTTGAAATAAATGCCTCTCATGTTTTAGAGTCAATTGTATTCAACCAGATGTGTAATGCATAAGATCTTGTTCAAGAATGGGTCTATACAAGATTTCAAGAGTTCAAAACAGACGCCAAGCAATTTGAAATTTCTTAATTGATATCTAAGAAGATGATGGTCGAATTTGAGCAAGATGACACTTAACCATAATACTACACTCAGGCAAATTCTTATTATAATTTTCATAAGATGCATCTTATAAACCGCTTTTTAGAGTGTAAAATAATGTTTCATAAAAGTCTTTTAAAATTCTTTCAATTTTCATACGATGTTCTTATGAAAAATAGAAGAAACGGCATTGTGAAAAAATAATGAACACATTCATTCATAGCATCAGTTTTTTTCATCATCTAACTGTACGAAGCAATCGCCAGTTCATAGTTATTATAATTTCCCTTCAATGTTAAATGTTATTGCTATCTCCGGAATCGTAAGTTCGATTTGATGTTTTTGTGTAAACGTCTAATATATTAGTAAACTAAAATACATTATTTGTTTACTTTTCAGCAAGCTGATCGGCAAAAAACGAAAGGTCAAAGATTTAGATGAGGCAAAAAAAACTTTGATGGAGCCGTCTGTTGATGCGCTGCTGATGGTGACCATTAAGGATTTAATTTCAAACAAATTTGGCAAACAATAAAGTGATTGTTTTAGCATGAAATATCTAGAATTTTTCTTATTAGAAAGTGATTTACTATTTCCATAAGAATCTCTTATGAAAAGCAACAACCTTTCATTGAAGTAGGCGTTCATCTTCAGAATTCATTCGCGTCATAAGACAATCTTATGAATTTCATTAATTTTTCTTATGGCGCCACTTCATAAGAGAATCTTATGGCATACATAATAGTATTTTTCTGAGTGTATAATACACACGGGCGATTCTCGGCGATTTTTGAAAAATTTGGAAAAATAGAGTAAATCTTAACAAAATATAGGCATTTTTCCAAAACATACAAGACGAAAGTGAAGAAATTTTTTTATATTTATTTTTTTATCGCATCCCATCAGCAGCGTTTTGATCGCATCTGAAGATCAAAAACAATTGATGTTAATTCTTCAATTAATTCTTAAAAATCGTTTTTGAACACAAAAACTATAACTTTTCAAACAGGAATTTGAGTTTATTTAATTTATAAAATAATGTGCATTATCCCGGACTAGACTCAAGAAGCTTTTAACAACATTTGGGCATCCTGGCCAGATTTGGTTTAACTGGTATTCTTTACTGAATTTATCGGCGGTTTTTTAGAATACATGAGTTGTTATGATATTTTGACGTAGAATTACGTCTTACGGCAACACTATAGGGGGGGGGGGCAAATTGAAATTTGCGAACGGATCTCGCGTCACGAAAAACGTCTCTTTCACGGACATCTTTTCCGAACAACATTTTGGGTCGGCTATGTGTTGGTACACCAATACTAATAACGCGCTAATACAAATTGGTGCGCAAAACACCCGAGCAAAAAACCCCGATCGTCGACCCAAACTGCACTAGATGCGAAGTCATAAAAGAGCAAGGATTGCCCCGACCCGGTTTCACAGTCTCGCTTAGACCGCGCTACCGAACGGTTGTATTTTACTTTCGCTCCGTAAAGTGCTCTCAGTCTGATAGCTAGCCTTTCTAAAACACGGACATCTTTCCGACATACTATATACTTAGTACCTTTTTCATTGCGCCGGCCAAAAAACTTCGCTGATAGTTTTCCTGTGGCTGAACCGTAGGATGGTGGATGCAAATCCACCCTGGGCCGACCAAGCCCAAACATCCAAGCAACAATATGGAAGAACTCTACCACCATGGATGGACCCCAAAGGCCTTCACGGCGAACTAAACTTCCTGATTCTACGCCCTCAAGCTGACAACCAACTTCCTACCAACCCATTCATCGTTTCAAAATCGATTGACCGGTCCGTCGGTCGAATTGAAGGGGCCAACTCCATCAACAATGGAGAAGCCTACCTTCTGAAAATTGTAACGAACTGTTTGTCGAAATAAAAATAAAAATATGATGAACCACCTTAGTCAGGATAAGACGCTAGAATCGCACTAGTCTAATCTGAACCGTTTGTAAACATACAGTGCCATCTGGTGGCCGATAGGGATTTAACCAAGACCCAACAAACGACGCTAACGCTTCCACTCCAACCGGTTGAGCAAGATTTCTCTTGGGTTGGATTGTCGGAAACGTTTGTTCCTTGAACCCGTAAAAACCGCCGTACGTATGTATGCAAATCATGAAGAAACTTAAAAAAATCAGGCCCATTGTTTCAACAATTCTTTACTGATTTCTGGTTGGCCTTGGTACACTTGTGACTCGCTACGACACTTGCTTGGAAGAACCGCTTGGAAGAGATCATTAAGCTTTGAGACCTTATGTCGACTATAAATTGATAATTATATCTAGAAAATTATATAAATGTGATATAATTAAAGCCAATTTGAGTTAAAAAGTTAAATCTCGGTAATAAGTATTTGCTCTCGTGAATTAGAAAAGTACTGAAAATTGAGGTGGCAGTATATTGACCTCAAAGTTGGTCGAAAAGAGATAATACGTTAGTGATAAAGTAAAACGTATTCCTAGAAGGTAACCCGCGTCAACGTGGGTGTTAGTCTGGGGCTAAAAGCTTGCTCCGAAATCTACCACGCGGCGTTTGGGAACGACAATTGGCTGGTCCATACTCGGTTGCGGCTTGAGAACCCCCGGGTTGTGGAATTTGTCGACGCCCGCACATTCCCACGTGTTATTGTGCTTCGCAGTAGTGAGCAACAGCAAGTGATTGGAAATCGACTGGAATCCGCCGGCGCTTGTACCTTTCCACGGTTTATCACGATTCGCCGCAAATCGTGCCCAGTGGTCGACACTTGGTTGGGCCTGCCTCGGTTGCGGATTCAGAACCCCCGGGTCGTGGGAACTCCGCCAACACGTCACCACGTGTTACCTGCCATCCCTAGGTGGCTCCATCTGACTACTTCCGGGTGTAATAAGAATACTTCTGACCCTGAGGAGTATCAAGAAGAAGAAGGCCCCGGTCATACTCGGTTGTGGATTGAAGACCCCCGAGCATCGGCAGATCGTCAGCACCCATCATCGTCCACAAGCCAGACCTACCTGTCCACGCGGAAATCCACCTACGCTGGTCGTGGGGTGAGTACAAAGAAAATACCAAAGGACTTTACCGAAACAAACCATTGTAAATCATTAAATCTAAGAACTAGGGCAAACAAAATCGGAAAATAATACACACGAAACTTAGCTAAAACATTTTTAACTGTTATAATTTTGAGAGCGCCGAAACTTAGGCAAAATTCTACCCAAGTCTTTGTCGTTGCGTGCAAGTTTGTTTATTAGCCCGATTCACTTCTGAAACTTCTAAATTTATTCGTAGATTCTACTTTTGGGATCTGGGATCGAGTGTGTTGGAGTCTTCCTTTAAAATCCTATCGCAAGCCTAGATAACGATTGTTCGAGCCACTTATTCCGCACCCGCCTTGAAAAAGGGTCTTGGCCGGCATTTTCGACACGTGTCAGCAATCTTCCAATCCGGAAGTGGCGCCCTAAAACAAATTGCTGACATTGTTGGTGAGACAAAATTATCCGTTACAAAATAAGGAGCACCGATCAAATGAACAAGCTTTGTAAACTGACGGAATTAATGGACGGAACAAAAATCACCATAGCGCCTCACCCAACCCTAAACACCTGCCAGTGTGTTGTTTCCTGTCGAAAAGTCTTGGGACTTTCGAACGAGGAAATTCAAGAAAATCTCGCCGATCAAAAAGTGGTTAAGGTATATCAATTCATCAAGAAGATAGACGGTAAATCGGTACCCACAAACTCAATGGTCCTTACATTCAGCGGAACTGTGGCGCCGGAATTTGTTTATTTCGGCTACATACGCACCCCCACTCGACCATATTACCCACGGCCCCTCATCTGCCTCAAGTGCGGAAAATACGGGCATACAAAGCTTCGATGTCAACACGCTGAAGTATGTCTAAACTGCGGTGAATCTCCTGCACACACTAAATGCAACAAAGATCCCCATTGCCTCAACTGCGACGGTACCCACCCCGCTATGAGCCGATTGTGTCCAGTCCAGAGGGAGAAGCAGGAGATAGTAAAGATCCGGGTGGATCAAGGAATCTCCCAAGGAGCCGCTGCAAAGGAGTATCGTAGTCGTCAAGCCACTTCTCAACAGACAAGCAAAATTCAACAACGCCTCACAATTGCCTCAGCGGAAAATACGAAGGACCAAAGAATTCGCCAGCTCGAAGAACAGGTAGCGCAACTCACTGCCCAAATTCAACTTCTCCAAGCAAACCACGAAACCGAATCAACATCTGAAACCGAGACGGACAACTCCGACACCACCATGGTCACCGAAACTAGTCATTCCAGCACCCACTCCAAAGCATCAAAACGGAATCGCCGCAACCGTAGGTCCAAAGATGACAAGAAAACAGGTACTCCCAAGAAACAATGTGTCAATCCGATCAACGTTGCGGAACCCTCCAAAACCAACAACAGCCGTCCCCACCCACAACCACCAATCGGTAAGTCAAAACCAAACAAATTCTAAAATGGCTTCAAGCCCAAACGAAAGCTTTTCCCCGCAAATAGATCTCCCTACAAGCAACATATCCTCAAACCCCAGCTCCCAATTTCCCCCCAACCTCCCCCATCAAAGAAATTCTCCGACTCACAGAAGCAAAGTCCCCTTAGCTATTCAGTGGAATCTCCACGGCCTAAGAGCGCGCGGCTCGGAACTACAGCTTCTTTCTACCAGATTTTCCCCAATTCTCATCGCACTACAAGAAACGCTAGCACCACCTCAGCTCATCCCAAAAACCTTTATTAAAGATTACCATCTCCACCTCCATCAGACAGGACAAGGCGCCGGCCTTGCTATTAAAATTGGTTTCCCTTACACAACCCTACCCATAAATTCTTCACTTGACGTAATTGCCACTCGCCTTGAATCCCCCATAAAAATCTCAGCCGTCTCTGTCTATATCTCTCCAAAACTATCCTATCAAGTGTTCTGTGAAGAACTGGAAAATATTATTGAACAACTACCCAAACCAGTCCTTATTATGGGAGATTTTAATGCCCACTCAACAGAATGGGAGGCAAATAAAACCGACAAGAAAGGTTCCTTTTTGGAGAATTACACCAACAACAACAGTCTCACCATCTTGAATAACTTCCTTCCCACCAGAATTTGCCCTTCCACTGGTAATCTGTCCGCAATTGATCTCAGTCTTGCATCCTGGGACATAAGCCCTAAGTTGAGTTGGAAAGTGCTGGACGACTCCCATGGTAGTGATCATTTCCCTGTCTTAATCACGCTAGAGCACTCTACTCCATCATCCGCCATCAGACCTAGATGGAAATACGAAGAGGCTGATTGGGCTGGATATCAGATAGATGTCGAACTCTGCATGCGCAATGATCCACCACAAAACATTGAGTCCTTTTCGAAATTACTGTATAACACAGCGAAAAAGAATATTCCTCGAACAAGTGGCGTGCCAGGTAAACCCTCAGTTCCCTGGTGGAATTCCGAGGTTCGTGACATTATCAAATTACGCCGTAAAAAACTACGGCTACTAAGGCGCTTACAAAATGATGACCCCCCACAAAGAAGTTGCTCTTAAAGAGTATAAAACAGCACACTCAGCCTCCCGCTCGGCAATAAAAAAGGCCAAAAAAGATAGCTGGAATAAGTTCGTGGAAGAAATAAATCCTTCTACCCCATCCTCCTTACTATGGGACAAGATAAAACGTCTTAACGGGACAAATAGGCATAGCCGTTTCCACCTGACCCTTAACCAAGATTACTCAAACGATCCTTCCCTATTAGCTAACTCCTTCTGCCAATTTTTCTCTACAGTCTCATCCCCCGATCCTAACCCCTCTGAAACCCTACCTATAGATTTCTTCACCCAACTCAACCTAGACTATAACAATGACTTTTCCCTCAAAGAACTTGAGAGGGCTCTAGAAAAAGTAAAAGGGCGTTCCGCCGGGTTGGACGAAATAGGCTATCCCCTATTAAAAAACCTCCCTCCGATCGGTAAAACGATCTTTCTTAACATCCTGAACAGAATATGGGGCAGCGGTAACATCCCCAGCCAGTGGAAGGAAGGACTAATTATTCCCATCCCTAAACCCCAGCAAAACTTACACCACCTCAACAGTTATCGGCCTATCACGCTCCTGGATTGTACAGGGAAAATCCTTGAACGGATGGTGAAGCGAAGGTTGGTCTCTATTCTAGAGTCAACAAACCGGCTCAACTGTCGGCAGTTCGGTTTCCGCCCAGGTCTCTCCACCGACGACCATTTAACTACCTTTGAAAGCATCTTAGATAAAGCTCTATCCAAAAACTGGCACGCAGAAACTCTCACACTTGATCTATCTAAGGCCTTTGATCGGGTCAGCCGTCACAAAATCTTAGACTCAATTAAAAACTGGGGAATAACGGGAAGAATGGGAAAGTTCATTCAAAGCTTTCTGACTGGCAGAACAGCTAGAGTTTACATTGACGGAGTTTACTCATCTCCCAACGAAATACTCAATGGGGTCCCGCAAGGGTCAGTGATTGCCCCCACACTCTTCCTGATAGGCCTCCAATCAGTGTTTGACATTCTCCCTGATGATATCGACACACTAGCCTACGCTGATGACATTACCCTAATATCTACATCCCCTTTTACTCGACTCGCCCGCAAAAAGCTCCAAACTGCTGTAAACAAAATTGCTCAATGGGCTCCCACTGTTGGTTTTTCTTTTGCACCGGAAAAGTCCAAATTAATGCATTTTGGTCCCCATAGAAAAAAGCTATTTAAAATGCCCCCATTAATCATGCAGAACAAAACAATTCCCTTAGTACGAAATTCTCGGCTCTTGGGTGTCTGGGTGGACGATCAGCTTAAGTTTTCTTATCATGTTAATCAAACCCGAAAGGCAGCCACCAGAAAGCTCAACATACTCAAGAAGATCTGCAGCTCCAACGGCGCGGGATCTCGCACATCCCTTTTGCTCTTTCTCCACGGTTGGTTTTTTTTTTTTTCCTGTTGGGGAGAGAGTCCACTGCGACCATTAAGTTGATCTATTGTGGTATTACCCCGCGTTATTATTTTTACTTTGCTATGCTACTTAACACACCTGCACTATTGGTTGAAGTTGCAGTTGTTTACCGGTAGCACTACGAGCACACACATAACTAGGTAGGATCTCCAAGTGCAATCTAAGTTCCCTTGAAAAGATCCATCCACATGCATGTGCTGCATCATTGAGGCGTACAATTCCAAGATATACACGGCTAGCATTTCCCTAATGCTAAAACCGCCAACCTTAATCATACTATGTGTGCCAGGTTATGTAACGACCGGGATTCGATCTCATGAACGTTGGCTTAGAAGACAAGTATGCTATCCTCTAGGCCACGATCTGCTGGCTTCCACGGTTGGTTATTGCCAACGATGCTGCACGGCTGTGGACTGTTTAGTCGTGGTTATGAATATACCATCAAAAAACTCGAACCCGCCTATAACCAGGCCGTACGTACCATTAGCGGGGCATTTAAAAGTAGTCCCATATTATCGCTCATGTCGGAAAGTGGCCAAATGCCCTTCAGGTACGTGCTATTGAAAAATATGGCCACTAAACAGTACGGTGGTTATCCTACGACCGATCCCATGAGGTACCATTAGTTCTACGCACCGAAAGGTTGCTTGATCAAATCCACAAGTCCTTACCGCCAATTGCCACTCGTAACGAGCCAAGAATACAAAAATGGAACGAAAGAATTCCCAACATTGATCTATCCTTGCTTTCCAAAATAAGAGCGGGTGATAATCCATCCAAGGTCCTATCACTATTCCATCACCTCGTCAGTAAGAAATACAAAAATATTCCTAAGTTCTATACCGACGGTTCTAGAACTCTCGACGGACAGGTTGGCTGCGGTATATCCAGTAATCACCTCAACATATCACTTCCCCTCCCCACCATTTGTTCAGTCTTTAGCTCAGAGGCCTTCGCCCTCTTGGTAGCAACTCGTGACCACTGTCCCTCGACTCCTTCGGTCATTTTCTCCGATTCCGCCAGCGTCCTAAAAGCGGTCGCTGCCGGAAATGCCAAGCACCCTTGGGTTTCTGAACTTTCTTCAGCATCCCTCAGAAAAAACACCACTTTGTGCTGGATCCCTGGGCACTCAGGAATTCCTGGCAACGAAAGGCAGATCGCCTTGCTGCGGCTGGTGGACTGCTAAGTCCCCCAAACCAAGCAGTACCAGCTCCCGATGTCACAAAATGGCTAAAAAAGCATATCATGTTGGCTTGGTTCCATGAGTGGGATAATTTACCGAACAATAAACTCAAAGAAATTAAAAACACCACCGAAGCCTGGAAGGATCGTCCAACATTCCATGAAAGACGAATACTAACTCGCCTGCGTATTGGCCATACCAGGCTTACCCATGGACACTTAATGGACAGCGAAGACCCTCCCATATGTGTATCTTGCAATATCCCCCTAACTATCAAACACATAATTTTATTCTGCCCACAATACCATCTAACTCGAACAAATTGTGAGATTGCAGACAGCCTTCGTCAGGCTCTTTCTAATTGCCCCTTGGAAGAGGAGAAAATATTAAAGTTCCTCAAGGAAAGTAAACTCACAGAACTTATTTGAATTACATAAAAAAGAAAAAAAAATACAAAAACAAAAATACAAAAAAAAATACAAAAAAAAAATACAAAAAAAAAATACATACACAAAAAAAATTATTATAAAAAAAAAAAAACCCATACAGTTGAAACGGAGGAAAAGGATGAATTACTCAAAAGAGTAAAAATCCTAGGAAAAAAAAAAAAAAAAAAAAAACGACCCGGTTTCATTTGGTTTTTGGTCTTTCTCCCGGTCGGTCGGTTGTGGCGACCAAAAATGTCTGCAATGCTGTTGAGAGAAGGCCGCTTGCTAGGATTGTGCTGTTTGAAGTTCTTCATCAGGACGACGAGGATAACTATGCTCGGCTGAGTAAACCATTTTCACTGAAACCCGGAGCATTATGCTTCACCACCATCATGTTGAACTGGTGCAGCAGTGGCCTGGCATAGGGTTGCCAGAACATAAACATAACCTTGAAACATTCGGTTCCTTTGAGAAAATCAAACTCAAAGGAACCGAAAAGGCCAAAAGCCCACCAAACCACATCAGCAGCATCGTCCAGATTCAGCAATTTTCCTCATCTGCGGGGTCAGCCAACTAAATGCTTCAGGCTACCTTTCAAAGGCATGAGTCACTTTTGAAAAAAAAAAAAATCATTTTAATTTTTTTTGTATGGCCACCTGTGATTTTTTGAATTTTAAAATTTTTACAACATTTGATTAAAATTATAAACCTTTCGTTACTTTTCAATAACGTTATTCTATAGAGAATTTGAAATAAAATTTTTATTGTGCATGGCAAAGATAATTCCACGGTTCAAATCTTAAATCAGAACTTTGATAAAAAATTGAAAAGTAATCCGCGGTCCCGATTTCTGAACAGAAAAATTTCACGAAATTAAAATGTGTAGAAGTTTGAGTATGACACCATTCATTGACATATAATATTTATTCAAGCAAAAAATTCCATTGGAAAAACCTAAAAAAAAATTCACTCTCTAAATAATTTTGTATTAAGTGCGCTTTTCATTAAAATTAAATTTGTTGTTGAATTTTCATCTCCATCCAATGTACAATGACAACCCCTTTTGTATACCCCTTAGAGCGCATTTCCCCTACTGATTTGAATTAAACGCATTATACTGAATCTTTAAAGCTTTTCTCCGAAGCGTTTGATAAAACGCTTGAGGTTTGTAGTTGCATAATTGCAGGCGCATTGGCTCAGTTGCATTGGATTTTGAAGCAGCTACAAATATTTTCCCACCTTTTGCTATGAAATTGTCTAGAGCTACAATCTGTCTCAATTGGCCGTGATAGTTGATGAATGAATATATCTATAATTCATGCCAAAACGATCTACATTTTCCGATTATGAAAGTTTATTATGAAACATATCCTATTGACACAGGACCGGCTGTCGTAGTTCTACGTTAACCTTGCGGTCGTGGCTTATGTACAACCTCTTTAACTTTTTTAAAGGAATCAATATTCCTAATCGCATTCTAATGTTGGTTCTTTTTCCTTATACTCTTTATACCCATGACTTCTATCACATCATTGTTAAAGAATGCGATGGTTTGTGCGAGATTGTAATCTGGCAAATTAGATTCTCGCAAGAGTCTTAAAAATCGTCCAATTGAGAATACTAGAACAGAAAAGATACAATGGAGCTTATTCTCAAGTCACGTGATGTGACCCGAGATAATTTACTTCGACATTCTGGCTCCAGGAAACGTTTCTGAAAGGAAACCTTTGTTCAGATGAGTATCTTAAAAACGATCGAAGCCCATCCAATTCTTGCTTAATAAGAGCTACTGGAGTCAGTATAACGATGTGAAATTTGGAAGGACACTTCGCGAGACTCACAGAATGAGCCTCAATGCTTGAGATGCGATTTATATTTTACGCATTTGCAAAGGCTACTCTGTAAATTTTTGCCTCGATTTCCAGCAAAAAAAATTGCTGGAAACGTTCAGCACACATCCAAATCCACATCCAAATTTTTGCTGGAAACCAGCAATCGGTTTTCGAATTGCTGGACTTTCCAGCAATTGATCTAGTTCTAGTTCTAGATCAGCAATCGAGTTGTTAATTTGGAGTTTGTTTTTGTTTCGTACGCTGAAGCAAGGTGAGATTCTGTTTTACGAATTTTGGTTAAATTAATAAAATTATTTTATTTCCTCTATATTCTAGCAACCAGATAACAAGTCAAGGGTGAGTTTTTCTTGGACAGATAGATATTCTCTAAAATATTCTTATCAAAACTATTTTTACAGGTGGCGGATATTCAACACTTTGGCACAAAGCTGCCAGCCCCGAGCCGGTGTTTTTTGAATAATTTTGAATAATTTTGGTGAGATATACAGGAAAATCCAATCGAGCTAATTTAGCTACTAAACCTTTGTGCCAAACACTGTCAAAAGCTTTTTCAATATCAAGAAGAGCAACACCAGTTGAATAACCTTCAGATTTGCTAGCGTTAATCATATTAGTTACACTCAAAAGTTGATGTGTAGTAGAATGCCCATGACGAAAACCGAATTGTTCATCAGGGAAAATAGAATTCTGATTAATGTGAATCATCATTCTATTCAAAATAACTCTCTCAAATAGTTTACTTAAAGAAGGAAGCAAACTAATTGGTCGATAACTTGAAGGCTCTGAAGCACTTTTTCCAGGTTTAAAAATTGGAGTTACTTTGGCGTTTTTCCATTTATTGGGAAAATAAGCCAAGTGAAAACATTTATTGAAGATTTTAACTAAAAAATTTAAAGTGCTTTCAGGCAACTTTTTAATAAGAATATAGAAAATCCCATCTTCCCCCGGAGCTTTCATATTTTTAAATTTTTTGAAAATCAATTTAAGTTCATCAATATTTGTCTCACAGGAACTTTCAAATACATTTTGCTTAGAAGAAATATCATCAAATTCAAGGGAAATTTGAGTATCAATTGGACTAACAACGTTTAAATTAAAATCATGAGCAGACTCAAACTGTTGGGCTAATTTTTGAGCTTTTTCTGCATTAGTTAAAAGAAGTTTATTCCCATCTTTCAAAGTAGGAATTGGCTTCTGGGGCTTTTTCAGAATTTTAGTTAATTTCCAAAACGGCTTTGAGTAGTGTTTTATCAAAAATTATCCATTACAAGATTCGGAACTCTTGCAGAAATCGACGGACAAAATCCAAAAGCGCCACCATCAAATGCTGCGGCAGAAATGCAACTATTCAGTAAAACACGCTAAGAAAAAAAAACAATTTATATTACACGGTCGGAAAAAACTAGCATTTTGAAGGTTCATTTGCACAACAAACACACTGAGATCTTTCTCTACGTGGTCTTGGCTCTCCAAAATTAGCACGGTTTTTCGGTATCAGAGTCGTCATTCGCTATTCAAAGCTTTTTTTTCTTGGGGGCCGTTCAGATACCATGTGGATAGAAAAATGCAATTTTAGACCCCCTCCTTCCTCTGCTCGGACAAGCGTGGACGTTTGGCATACCCTAAACCCGTCCTCGGATGTCCACGTGGACAGGTTTGAATTTTTTTTTTCTAAATCTCATTTGACAGTTAGAAAACAGTAAAACACTACTTTCTGCTTTTTTGTTATAGAAATGGCTGATTTTGAAAAAAAAGCGAAATAGCATTTCCTGATATGAAATAATTTTAAAATTTTAAATTTCTTAATTATGTTATTTATCACTTGCTTTCAAGTAGCTACTAGATGTTTAAACTTAAACTGGAAAACTTTGCAATTTTAAGATTTTGAATAAAACATCTGAATAAAACTAGATACAATTTATCTTCATCTGAATGAATTAAACTAAATTAAATTAAGACCTTGGTAAAACAATCTGTATTATATATCATGTATAACATAAATCAGGATCGCAATAAAAATAAATACTTGGCCAAGTCATCAAAACCCTTAATCGCAATATTCTCAGCACTGTTCCGTGGAATTTGAAATCAATGATCAGCCTCAACCAGATATGCAGTACAAATAAGTTATCTGTTAAAATTGAAGATTTTATTTTTAATTGAGGAATCTGAATGCGCAAAAACGAGTGAGGTTCTTAATTAAATTGAGTCAGTGGCATAGCATTTCTCCAAAAATTGGCGAAAGTATGTCAGAGTACATTTTGCAAATGTATTCCAAATTTGAACAAAAGCGTATTAGAGTGCATTTGAACCCCCCGGAACGAGGGGTACAAGTGAAAAATTCAATTATCGAGAAATGTTGACCTTTTCTGTCAGTAGATGGTGTTAAGGTTTGTTAAAAGATTGTCCGTTGGCGTTTATATGAAATATTTTAAGAGCTAGGTATCTTGGAATATATTATTTTTGGTTTTATGTCCTCTACTGCTTTAGCAAAATTTTCATTACGGATGAAATTTAAACGACGTTTGATCTCTTTTTGAAGGTCGCAATAAATAAATTTCAAATAAGGATCCCTAGTACGTTGATATTGGCGTCGACGAATGTTTTTCAGTCGTATCAAAAACTGAAGATCATCATCAATTAAAGGTTGATTAAATTTATGTTTAACTTTGGGTATTGAAGCGGCTTTAGCATTGACTATTGAAGTTGTCAAATTTTCTACAGCCAAATCAATATCTTCAATTGAATTCAGTGGAACGTTTACAGCTAAATTACGTTCAATAAAATTCCTATATCGCTCCCAGTCAGCTTTTTGAAAGTTAAAAGTAAATTTTAAAGGGTTTTCAATGGGACTTTGGGATAAAGAAAAAGTTACTGGAAGGTGGTCTGAATCGAGGTCCGCATGAGTAACTAATTGACTACAATGCTCGCCTAAATCCGTTAGAACCAAATCAATTGTGGAAGGATTTCTAATCGAAGAGAAACAAGTATGCCCATTAGGATATTCAACAGTATAATATCCAGCAGAGCAGTCATTAAATAAAATATTCCCATTTGAATTTGATGAAATATTATTCCAAGATCGGTGTTTTGCATTAAAGTCACCGATAATAAAAAATTTAGATTTGTTTCTGGTGAGTTTTTGTAAATCTCCCTTCAAAAAATTTTTCTGTTCACCGCTACATTGAAAAGGCAAATACGCGGCAATAATTATAAATTTCCCCATAGAAGTTTCTAATTCAATTCCAATTGTTTCTAAGACCTTTGTATTGAAAGAAGGAAGAAGTCTTAATTTGAGACGACTATTAATGACAATAGCTACACCCCCACCTTGTCGATCAAGTCGATCATTTCGCAAAATTTTAAAGAAAGCATTGCTTTTCAAGTTATTGTCCGGTTTTAAAAAAGTTTCAGTGATGGCAGCAATATGTATGTTTTGGGTTTTCAAAAATAAAAAGAACTCATCTTGGTTAGCCAGCAAAGATCTAGCGTTCCAATTCATAATATTTAAACATCTATTTGGATTTAGATTTTTCATGATCGAATGAGCCGCAAAGCATGCATCTGGCATTCATTCTACAATTTTTAGTGCCGTGACAAAAAGCTTGACAACGACGACATTGCGTAATATTTTGAAGGAAATTGGTTGAAGATTTTCGAAAAGGTTCGAATTTGACTCGACAATGAAACATAAGACGAGCCTTTTCAAGAATTTGCAAATTATTAACTTGATCCTTTTTAAAATGGATCAAATAAATCTCAGGAGCAAAACCAACACTACTGATATTATTCGTGTTGGTTCTTTTCCTCATTTGAATTACTTGAATTGGAGAAAAACCTAACAAAGAATTTAATTCAGTTGTGATCTCATCCGGTGTCTGATCGCCGGTGAGACCACTAAGTACAACTTTAAATGGACGATCACTTTTAGTGTCGTAAGTAAAAAATTGATGTTTTTTATTATTCAAATAATTTAAAATTTTTTGAAAATCATTGAAAGATTCCGCCAAAATACGAGCAGTTCCCCTTCGACCGATCTGAAAAGAAACCTTCACATCCTTGACGGAAGTGACGATTTCTTTCCGAAAGGCATTGAAGTCAGGAATCGTGACCGTAATTGGTGGAACCTTTTCGTTTTTAAGAGTATAAGAAGAAGAAGGTTTCTTAGTACTCTTATCAGAATTAAATATGAATATTTCCTCATCACCGATGTTATGAAGGACATCGAATGAATTGGAAATTTCAACTTTTTTGGGCGATGGACCTGAATTAGGTTCGGCAATCCGTTTTCTTCCGGCCCTTGAACCGGCCGATGACTTCCCCATGCTGGAAAGAAAAGAGAAAAATATGAATAAAAGAAAATTAAAAATAATTTTAGCACTGAAAAGTGCTGATTGGAAAACAGGTAAGGAAAAAATAAATAATGTAAAAATGTTCCTGCAGGTACACAGCAACGATACGATGCTCCGGCGTACGTGTTGACGGCTCAACGGTACAGATGGAAGTGGCCCCGAGCCGGTGTTATAGAATATATCAAAAAGTATCGTGTTTTCTGGAAATAAGGCGTCGTACACAAATTACGTAACGCATGTAGGGGGGGGGGGGGGAGGAGGTTGAGTCTGCGTTACTTGCTGTTACATAGGGGGAAGGGGGGGGGGGGGGTACTTGGTTCAGTTACGTAACAAATCAATGGAAAAAACATAAAGAAAAGAATTGTAATTTTCTTTTTTGGCGAGCAAATCTACGCACCCCTTGTTCGAAAGCGTCAATGGTGGTTAATTATTTTATAAATAAAGTTTGATTCAGAAAAACCGTTTATGTGTTGGTGTGCGCACTGCGTGAATGAAACGAAGTGAGCTTTGCTGTTTTGTTTATTTTACTGTCAGTTCATTTAGTGTTTATGTGCAGTGTAACTGACTGTTTGCAATTTCCTCAAATAGAAAGAAGTGAGTTTCATTGTTATAATATTATCGCGTCATTAATTGCATCTCATTCAATGTTAATACAGTTTAATTTCAAAATTGAATATGGGGGGGGGGGGGGGAATTCAGCGTTACGTAACTTTAGAAGGGGGGTCCTATCAAACGTTACTTATTGTTACATAGGGGGGAGAGGGGGTCTAAATTCTAGATTTTTTGCGTTACGTAATTTGTGTACGATGCCTAAATATACCTATCCCTTTATTGTAAAATGGGATAAAATAATTGTTTTTATTGCTTATTATATGCACAGCCAGTAATCAATATTTAATTTTGAATTATAATATAAATTTGATACTACACAGCAAAAATTATTCCTGTTAAATTACGCAAATGTCCTGTAACAAAAAGGAGCAGGACATTTACCGTTATTTTACAGGTCGAAAACATGATTACGTGACATTTAATTTTTAGTGTACAACTTTTTTACAGGACATTTGCTGTAATAATCAATGAATCTTCGTTAACTTTTAAGGAAAACAATTTGAAATTACAGGTTTTGTTAATTACAGGTTGATTTATTTAAAGGTTGCAGTTTCAGTGACACGTAATAATCTGTGTAATTTTCTGTGTAATTTTCTGTGTAAATACAGCCGATTGTGTTGAAGGAAATAGCTGGTTTCCAGCAATCTGGATTGCTGATTTTCCAGCAATTTGAATTGCTGGAAACCAGCATTAACGTTTGCTGTTTTTTCCAGTAATTTAAATTACTGGAAATTTTGCTGGAAATTCAGCGGGACAAAAACCAGCAAAATTTTGCTGGTTTCCAGCAAAAAAAAATTTGCTGTGTACGCTTTATTTCGGGTGAGCAAGCAAAATCAACAATCGTTGGCCGAAAGTGTGGAGATGAGATGAAGAATGTACAGAATAAAAATGAAAGTTATAAAAGAAAATAAAACATATATGTGGCAACACAGAAATGGTCGCTTCGTTTACACACGGAAAATAATAAAAAGGTAAAATTTTCCGAGATAGCAAGGTGAACGCTCGTGGAAGCCGAAAAGGTAACTTCTACCTTTTCGAGGTGAAACTCACCTCACAGTCAGGCAAAAATTACCTAAATCGAGCTGTAAAAAAGGTACAATTCACCGAGAAAAACGTTTAATAAAAAAAAGGTTTTTATAGTAAGTTTGGCTATTTTTTGGTCTTGGATTCAATCAAACAACTTGGCTTTTGAAATGCCCGATGTTTCGACCATTTTTGGTGGGCTTTCTCAAGGGAACTGGAAGTTTATTTTTTTTTTTAATATGTAGTGTGTAGACTCACTTATCTGTCCGTTGTTCTTGTCAATTTAGTTTTTGTTCAGTGTTGTTCAGTTTAGGAGTCCAGTGCTCGCTGCTCTTCTGAGGGAATATTGTCGTTAATTCATTTCTAACTGCTTACTTACTTAATGATTTCGCGCCGATCCTCCGGTGCATAGGGCCGTCGTAAAAGACCTCCACTGTTGACGATCCGGAGCCAGCGTCTTCACCTGGTCCCAGTCAAGATTCTCGTCGACTGTTCGGATTTCAGCGGCTAGGCTTCACCGTCACGAGTTTCTGGGCCTGCCTGACCTTCTGGATTCCAATCTAGCGCCTCTCTGCAAATCTCGTTTTCATCTTTTCGTAGCGTATGCCCAATCCATCTCCACTTACGTTCCCGAATCTTGATTTCTAGCGCTCTTTGATGACACCGGCGATGGAGTTCCTCATTCGAGATCCAGTTGCCAGGCCACCAAGCGCGGATGATATTACGCAGGCAGCGATTTACAAATTCTTGCAGTTTTCGCGTCGTCACCGCATATGTGCACCAAGTTTCGCACCCGTACAGCAATACGGATTTGACGTTTGAATTGAAGATTCGGATTTTCGTTCGTAGAGAGATCTGCCGTGACCGCCAGATGTTTCGGAGACTCGCAAACGCAAATCGGGCCTTTCTGATCCAGGTTTCGATGTATGTATCTCCTGGTTTTACCATCAGGCATTATCTGGCTACCAAGATACTGGAAGCACTCCACTTTCTCAACTTGTTGCCCGGCTACCATGAAACTGGAGGGATTTCCTGTGTTGATCTCCATCGACTTGGTCTTTCCGACATTGACTTTGAGACCTGCTGCCTTGGAACTTTCGGCGCTCGGTGAGATCGTCGAGTTTGCTGTGCATATCCGGTTGTGTTTGGGCGAGTAAAAACAATATTGTCAGCCAAGTCAAGGTCGTTCATTTGCTTTATTGTTGAAGGATTCCACGGCAATCCTCGGTTCGGTGCACAGTCGATCGATCCAGTCAGAATCTCATCCATTACGATTAGAAAAAGTAGCGGTGATAAGATACATCCTTGTCTCACTCCAGCAGTTACCGGGATTGGTTCGGACTAGACACCGTGTCGTGCAAGACATTGCACGAAAATGTCTCGTACTGTGCTCAGATGAGATGGACTAGTTACTCCTCTTCGCCTTAGAGCCGCCCAGATCAAATTATGGAATCTATTGTGTGGAATGTGTGAATAAGGTTGGAGGCCGGGCTATCTGAGGTAATGGGTGGAAATTGTGCTGTTGGGTTATTTGCAGTGTGTGGGTTTTGTGTTTTGGAACTAATATTATTGCTAATTTTGGATGTGGTTTTGACTGTGTGTAGTATTCCTGCGTACACAACGTTCAATTTGACTGTGTCTGTCCTGTAGTTGAAGGAGCATGTTCGAATCGATGCTGTGTTTTAATAACATGATCTGTCATCAGTGATGGTAAATTTCGCCCGTCACGCTTGACCCGATTAGTTTTGTTTCATCAAACGACTGGCACTGTTCTCAATTGACGGAGCCTCAATACTCGCATGACGGACAAAGCACGACAACAATCAACATTTCTCCATCATCGACTGGCGAAGCTCCTACACACAGGGTTGCCAACATTTATTTTCAAAAATCAGGGAACTTGCGAAATAAATATCAGGGCAAAATCAGGCTACGTAAAAGTAACGGAAATTTCGCTCAAAGTGATGACCTTTTTTTTTTTGGTCATCGCTTCACATTTTCACTCCAATATGTGTTGTGAACCTACTTAGTTGAATAATTCTGCTGCATCAAAGCAATACCTTCAATTCTTTTTTTCAATAAGAATTAACGGGAATCTTTCGATTGCTTTGATTCAGCCACATTTTCACTTTTTCACTTCAGCTATGGTACCTACTCCAGTTCCTTACTACCCATTTTTCATGACATTCGCAAAAATCAGGCATATTTTTAAAAATCAGGGAAAATCAATGGCTTATCAGGTTGTCAGGCAAAGCCTCGAAAAATCAGGCAACGCCTGAAAAATCAGGCACATTGGCATCTCTGCCTACACATGGTCAAAATTTCTCCTGAGAGTGACTGGCAAATCTCTTCACACTTCGATCGGCTGCTGACGGCAGGTACAACTAATTGAACGACTTGCTGGCAGAGAGCAACAATAGCAATAAAAAACTGAAAACGAGCTTGCTGGCAGGAGCAACAATAATAATAAATGCTTTTCTTGTTCCTTTTCGGTCGTCTTCGGCTTGCTGGCAGGAGCTACAATAATAATAAATGCGTTTCTTTTTCGTCATCGGTCGTTTGAGTGCGATTGCTTGACTAGGTTATTATTTTAGCTTCAAATAAATGGGGAATGAATGACTGGCAAACGAAGTGACTGGTCGTTAAGGAACAGTCAATTGAGTTTGACGGACCAAGAGGCTTCACAGTCACAGCTTCACGCCTCATGACGATGATATTTGCCAAGCCTGTCTGTCATAGCTGTGGTATCTCCCAGTTTTGACTTGATGTCTGGTGACTCCGCTCTCCAATACCTTTTCATATTTGATTACATCGGATTCTTTCTCGCAATCACGGTATGGTATTCTGTAGACGATGGACTGTTGAGCTGGCAATGTGGGGTCTTTAATGATCGGATATAATTTTCCGATATTATTACCCGTTTTTTGGGCAAATTTAAGTAAATCTTACCTCGTAGCGAGGTGAAGTTCACCTGAATTGAGCTGAATAAAAAAAGTAAAATTCATCTCGAAAAAAAGTTAAATCCAAACTAGGTAAACCTTACTTCGCAGCGAGCTGAAATTGACCTGGATTGAGCTAAATAAAACGGTACAATCCATCTCGAAAAAGTAACTATTCGCCGATGGTTAAGCTGTTTTGTCATTCGGGAACAAGTTTTGCATCGGGCCCAATATGTGAAAATCGCAAGAAAATGGTAAATGTTTTCTAAGATATCATTTAGTTGTGCTGGTTCTCGTCATAATACTTTGCTTTTGTTTCAGATCAGCCCACAGAGCTTCGAGGTGTATTCCACGACATCCTCCAGATATAATTCCGGAAAAGAAGGATCTGACCGGATTAGCTAGAACTTCTCCGTTCGGCATGAATGTGTTAACACAATGCAGGATGCCATGGCGGCCATGGTGGCTCGGAAGAACTCGGAAACCGAATTGCCACGAGCCTGGCGAAGAAAGGACTTGCCTCAGTCCAAGTATTACAGTCCAAGTATATATATATATATATATATATATAAGGTAAAGGGTGATACGTTCAAAATTTGGTCAAACGCGTGTAAATCGGTGAAATCGTTTATTTAAAAAATTCAAATTAAATTTCTTTTTCAAGTTTAATTAGTATAAAATTCAGGAAAAATATTCAGTTAGGCTTCCGCTTTTCCAAATCCGAATTGCCGGGCATTACGCTTAACCCCTGCCATCAGATTTTGTACAGCCACCTTGTCCACCTTCTTCGCCGCAGAAAGCCAGTTTGCCCTGAACTGCTGCTCGTCCTTAGCAGTTTTCTGGTCTTCTTTAGGTTCCGCTTGATAATAGCCCAGTATTTCTCAATTGGACGGAGCTCTGGCGTGTTGGGAGGGTTCTTGTCCTTGGGAACCACCTGCACGTTGTTGGCGGCGTATCACTCCATGGCCTTTTTACCGTAATGGCAAGATGCCAAATACGGCCAAAACAGTACGGAACAACCGTGTTTCTTCAGGAAAGGCAGCAGACGTTTATTCAAACACTCTATCACGTAAATTTCTTGGTTGACAGTCCCGGAAGCTATGAAAATGCTGCTTTTCAAGCCACAGGTACAGATGGCTTATCAAACCAGATATTTCTTAGCGAACTTTGACAGTTTCATGTGCTTGAAAATATCTGCTACCTTTCCCCTTCCTTTTGCCGTATAAAACTCCTGTCCCGGAAGCTGCTTGTAGTCGGCTTTGACGTAGGTTTCGTCGTCAATTACCACGCAGTTAAACTTCGTCAGCATCGTCGTGTACAGCCTCCGGGATCGCGCTTTGGCCGTCGTATTTTGTTTATCATCGCGATTTGGAGTCACTACCTTCTTGTAAGTCGATAGTCCGGCTCGTTTTTTGGCTCGATGCACGGTTGTAGACGATACACCCAGCTTATTTGCGGCATCTCGGAGAGAGAGGTTAGGGTTTCGCTTGAAACTACCGGAAACTCTCTTTGTCGTCTCAGCGGCTTCCGGTTTTCGATTTCCTCCCGATCCAGACTTCCTGGCTGTCCACAAACGTTCCCCAAACATTTTAATTACATTTGTAACGGTTGATTTGGAAACTTTTATCGATTTTGCTAGCTTTGCGTGCAGGTATCTCGGATTTTCGTGATGCGCGAGCAAAATTTTGGACGGCATTTTGACAACTGAAGAGTGTATTCCAAAATCAAAATAGGAGCAACATTCTTCACACACACACACACACACACACACACACACACACACACACACACACACACACACACACACACACACACACACACACACACACACACACACACACACACACACACACACACACACACACACACACACACACACACACACACACACACACACACCTTCAAAATGAGGGGTGTTCAGGTTTTTTAAATGCAAAATTGAAAGAAATACGTCAAGTTGATATTGACCAAATTTTTACCGTATCACCCTTTAAAAATCCCAATAAATATCAGTTTTTGAATGAATTTTGTTTTTTTTTCATTTTTATTAAAGAAACCATTCAAACCAACTAGCATTTCAGGTATCAGGTATCAGAATAGGGGTAGGCTTAATAGCGGCACGTTATCCAAACATACGGGAAAATTGTGCCTAGCCTTTTTTTATCCAAGATTTCATCATTTACCTGAGAAACCTGAAAAACCTATAAAAGGAAGAAATAAATTCAATCTATTTAAGATGGCATAAAGCCTTTCCACTAGGGATTATTAGCATTAAAGCTCTTTTCTACATTCGGTAAGGAATGATAGAATGTTTTTTAAGTTTAATTTCTTAAACTCAGATTCGCTTAAAGCGTAAGATCCCAGAGTACGAAAACGTAGTCTGGCAAATGAGGGACAGTTACATATAAGATGGAAGGGATCTTCCACATCTGATTCACAACTACCACATACTGGAGATTCAGCACGCTGAATGTTGTGCATGTGATAGTTGAGTTTACAATGACCGGAGAGTGCTCTGATCAAGATGCTGCAATGAAATTTATTTAAAGTTAATAAGTAACTCGATATGATTGGAGATGGTTTTTCTAAAAATAATTTAGTTTGACGACAAGTGTCCAACTCTTCCCAGTATCGTTCATGCTGGTTAGAGGACCAAGTTTGAATTTGGTTTCTGAACCAACATGGTGATATTGGGACAGCCGGCTCTGGTCCGTAAAATTCCTTTTCCGACCCAGCTCTAGCGAGTTCGTCGGCGCATTCGTTTCCAAAAATTCCCTTATGTCCGGGTACCCATAGAAGGTTTAATCCATTGCCTTCAGCAAGTTCTTCGATTGCTTTCCGGCATGCGATTACCAGTTTTGATCTAGAACTGGAAGCACTGAGTGATTTGATAGCTGCTTGGCTATCTGAACAGAAATAAATTGTTCTGAACATAATCTTCTTTTGAAGTGCAATTTGCACTCCATACATAATAGCATATAGCTCAGCCTGAAAGACTGTACAATATTTTCCTAGAGGTTGAGCATATTCTATGTTCAACTCGTGACAGTAAATTCCTGCACCTGCACGGCCGTTTGATAATGAACCGTCAGTATAGAATACAATATGAGAGGACATTTGGTCCTCTACGAAACCTGATAACCATTCTTGAGGAGAAGGAAATTTGACTTTAAACCCCATGTAGGGAAAACTACTCGAGAGTGTTAAATCGTTTGGCGCTAGATTAAACTTGTTTAATCTAACTAATTCAGGCCACACATTTGTATGACTCGATGATCTTTCGATATTTCCTGACAGCCAGAGACCAACTGCCTGTAGACGAAAAGCACATGAGAAGGCTTCCTGTTTTAGGAACAAGTGTAGAGGTTTGATAGAAAACAGAGCCTCTAGTGCTGCAGTAGGAGTTGTAGTGAACGATCCGGACATCCCCAAAAGACACATTCTTTGAAGGTGATTTAGTTTAGTCCGAACTGTTGCAACTTCTCCTTTCTGCCACCACACTAGACACCCATAGGCCAGAATTGGTCTTACTATTGTGGAATAAATCCAGTGAATATGTTTAGGTTTGAGTCCCCAGTTTTTTCCGATTGCACGTCGGCATTGTCCGAAGGCCATGCATGCTTTTTTGATTCTGAATTCGATGTGATCAGACCAGTTTAATTTGGAGTCAAGAATGACACCCAAATATTTAACTTGATTAGACACGGTGATTTCGGAACCATAAAACAGCAGAGGGCGCACCCCGCGGGTGATACGTTTTTTAGTAAATAAAACAATGTTAGTTTTTAGAGGATTAACTGAAAGTTCTACATGAGAACACCATCGTTCAACAGAGCGCAGAGCTTGTTGCATTATATCAAATAATGTGCTTATGCACAAACCTCTTACCAGCAGAAGATAATCATCTGCGAATCCATAGGTTGGTATTCCACGGTCATTGAGCCTACCCTTTAAAAATCCCAATAAATATCAGTTTTTGAATGAATTTTGTTTTTTTTTCATTTTTATTAAAGAAACCATTCAAACCAACTAGCATTTACCTTTTAAATCGGTGAATGGGAAAACAGTATTATTTACCATTTTGCTAAACGCAGAGAAAACCTAGATTTTCAAAAAAAAACAAAACTCATTTTGATTCAAAACATTCAGTTTTTTTAATCAATTTCCTGTTTTCTGTTATTTTTTGAAAGAAGAATTAATTTTTATAACTAAATAATTTTGGACATAAATTTCAAACAAGTGTTTTGATTCAAAAGAAATTTGTTCAATTGCATATTTCAATTGAAACAAAGTAAATTTTCTTTCAACCAAAGAATGTTTTCAACAGAAAGGAATATTTTTTTTTTAATTAAAACTTCAAATTATAAATTTAGATATTTTGGGTTCAGCAAGAACCGAAATTTGAATGAAGTTTGTTCGGTCGTGTTGAAAATCAATTAATTAATCAACTAATTAATTAGCCTTTTAGGAGGATTCAGGATGAAGAATGGTAAGTGTGTGTTAATCCGTTAATCAAAAAGTTAATCAAGAAGAAATTCCTAATAGGAACTTTGGAACAACAGAAAATATTTCTTCCAATTGGAATAAAAGGAAAACGGTTCAATGAACCAATCCTTTTAAATCTAAATCTTAATTACATTGTAGCAAACGAAAACAACTTTGCATCAAATGAAACTGTTTTTTGTTTCAAAGCATTAAGATTTTGATTCAAAGATTTTTCGAAAGAAAAATTCGGCGAAAAGGTAAAATTTCCCGTTTTGCTAGGTGAATTAAAAAAAGGTCAAATTTACCATTTTGCTAGGTGAATGAAAAAAAGGGTTTTTAACCGAGAAAGATGTGTGGAAATAAATCACCTTGCTTCTCGGTAAGTTTTACGTTTTTTTTTATTTCCCATGTATGTAAACGAAAACACAAATCAGTTATCCGCGATGCCAGGTAAATTTTTGACGTTTTGTAGTTAGAACAAATGTATGGCCGTTTTCAAAAGATTTCGAAAAGCTCGCTAACCAATCTAAACTCTTCTATGGAGGACATGGTGTAGCTATTGTTCGCTTAATAACTCCCATTGGTCAAATCTTGTTGGAGACGGACGTGTTAAAGCGAGATTTTTCATCTACAAGGACACAAATTTTTACACACGTTGAGAAAGTCCCTACTAGTTATTTTTTTTCCTTTATGCTTAAGTAAACTTTTATGAACTGTTGCAAGTGTTAAAATGTGTTTAACTAGATTTACAATCTTTCTTTAAGTTCCTCCCAAAGAAAGAGATGATTTACTTACCATTTGCTGTTGCTGCTGCAACTTGTTGGCAAAATTGGGACTAGCAGTAAGGCTGGGAACACCCGAGGGCGGATTCTGGAAAGCTTGCTGAGCCGGGTAGAATGAATTGCTCGAAGGGTACACATGATAGGGAGAACCATGCACTGGCTGAGTAGTAGCAAGTAGTGTAGTACGGGCGTAGTAGATTCAACAGTTCAATGTTTACAGGGACCAACAACGTATTACAATGGTGGTGGTGGTAGTATCGACAATATTATCCGGAATCCCCATTTTTTGTTCAGGTTTTGTGATACAATTTCGATTGTGGGGGTATTGTTTTTTTAAATTTGGATTTGCAACATTACACGTGGATAGGTGGGCAACATAGCGTATATATAGAAAGAAACAGAGAAAGAAGAAGATTCGAGGTGGTTTTGAGACATTCAATTTTAAAACTTGATTATGTTAGACAATGTTTGTTTGGTATGTACATTAAAAAAATACAAAAGTGAGTCTGCACTTGGTGGGATTCCAACAAACCCAAGAGAGGAATTAAAAGGAACAACACATTCGAGCATAACAGTGAAGGTCACGAAAGAGTTACCTGAACCGAAATGTTATCGTTCGAGATGTGTAGAGGTGCCCCCGTCTGGAGCTGCCGGAACCGTGCCCGCGGATCCTCCCATGTAGTGGTTTTCGTGAAAAGATTCACATAATAGCTGCATAAAAAATTCAAAACTCATTAGCATCCTGGAGTTATGCAATGTTCTAGCCCAGCAGCGGGAGGTTGTGACTGCAGGAATGTAAATATTAATAATCCCAGAATTGTAATGGCGGCCATATTGATTTTTTCCCATGTAGGGTGTAAATTTTAATTTAGAGTTTTCCCCTCATTTAAAGCCTACTTTAACAGCACTACTGTATGTTCACATTCCCGGCTGGGTTATTTATAAAGTGAAACGGTCAAAAACTCACTATCGTCCGGTTCTCGGATCATATTTACAGTCCCACCCGGGAGGTAAACTGATCTGCTCGATCTGCTCCGACATCTTCCACAGTACTGTGAAGAAATTAGTCTACATTTTGGCGTTTACCCTCTTCGCAGCTTTCGACGCGACGCGACGCTTCCATTCGGATGGTTCATTGACAGTTTTTCGACGCCCGCGCAGGCAAAACAATGACGCCATGGAGCCATTCATAAATTTCTGGCTGCTCGCCATCACTCAACACCTGAAACGAAGGCAGCAAGTTAGAAAATAGTACAAGTGAGCACAATTTCCCTTTAAAATGTACCTTATCAATTGAAAAACTCTTCGAAAACAGCATAAATTAGTCGGCGAATGTGAAAACACTAGTGATACCATCAAATAAATCTGGAAAATTCTCAAATTCAAACGTAAAACGCAAATATCTGAAATTCCTCTAGTGGGAGTTGGCTGCTGAAGGTTGCTGAATTGGAAGGCGTTTAATCCGGAATGGAGGACATTTTTCATTGGTGCCGCGAGGGAAACTCGATCCAGGTGCGGCTCTGGCTGGACGACACCGAACATGACATGAATCAAGGGTAAGTTAGTTGGGATAAAACGCAGTTGTTTTGATTTGTTCATTTTTATTGCCACAGAGCGTATGTTCTCATCTCCATAAATGGAAGAAATGGTGAAAGCGTTACCTTTGGCAAATTTCCAATGGAAAACTCATTCTGCCATGATCGTTGAACAAAAATTTAAACAAAAATGTTGAAAAAATTCAATGGAATTCACTGTTTGGTCCTGCAATAAAATGCCTTCAAATTCGTGGGAGGTTTTTTATGGAGGCTTCGATGACGTCATCGTTTCAGTTTGTTTACATCCTTCATTCATTCGGTCGTTCGTTTGGTGTTTGTGTTTACGTTTTTTTTACTACCCGCACATTTCTTTCCATCCTTTTCTTTTCCACTTGAAAACAAAATCTCAAAATCAAAACAATCTGTGCGGGATGCTGAGCGTTTGCATAGCAAATTTGTGTACCAAATTGATGCATTTTTATTGTTGTTGCTTTCCTACACAGTGATGATCATGGATTCAGCCCGCTGCATTGGTGCGCCAAGGAGGGTCATTCGAAGTTGGTGGAAATGCTGCTGGCTCGTGGTGCTCGTGTTAATGCGACCAACATGGGTGATGATATTCCGTTGCATTTGGCCGCCGCTCATGGGCATTTGGAGATAGTGCAGATGGTGAGTGTTTTTGCCGTATAATCAACATAGACAGTTAGAACGCTCTTCCGTCTCACTTAGGGTAGCTCAAACTTGATACATAGGTGTAGGATCAAGCTGATTACAAGAAAAGTTTACTAAAAGTGAAATGGAAAGGCGTTTTCAGGCATCTTGGACGGTGTAATATTGATGAACAGTTTTCTTTAACGAAAGCTAGATGCAGTTTTACGCAATTTTTGCCGATCAAATCAGATAAATTCGGAAACAAGTTTTGACTGACAATCAAGGATGAAAGAAAATACGTTATCAACGGTTTTCCTTACTTGATGAAAAAAATAATAAGGAATTAAATAACTTGGCATCGTAACTGTTATCGAAAAATACTCTTCTGGTTGGAACAATTCGTGGCGATAAACGAGAACAGTCAATCATCTGCAAACAGATGAAGAGAACTTCCCGAGCAGACTTTGATGCCCAAAACGATAGCAAACCGAAACCAAAATGAGGTGTCAACAGCAAAATGAAAGCATTATTTGGTGTTGATAGATTCACGATAGCAAAATAAGGTATACCTAAGGTGTCAAGAATGTTTTTTTTTATAGCAAACTGAGACCAAATTTAAACATCAACAGCAAAATGAAGTCAAAATTTGGTGTTGAGTTCATTACGATAGCAAAATTAGACATCATTTAGGTATCCAGTTTTGTTTAATGAAATACAAAACCTGAGACCAAATTTATAGTATCATTAGCTGATGAATTAAACCAATAGCAAAATTAGGCATCATTAAGGTATCCTTAAATAAAAAAAGATCAAATTCTGAAATCAAAACAGTAACATAATTTGTTTATTTGAAAAACATCATCAAGGTGTAAACAAAAATGGTTAGGTACACTCAGAAATAAATAAAATATCAAACAGTTATTTTTTAGGTATTTTCACATATCTCCCTCTTTACGCACGCGGATATTTCTCATGGTGTAATTACTGGGATATTTCTCACTGGGAAATATTTCTGCGATTAAAATTTATGCATTGAGAAATGGTATTTGACGACATCTGGTGGTCAGAAAAAAAAGTTTGAGCCGTAACGTAAAGGCAAACGCTTAAAGCAGAAATAAACAGAAAAAGCAAACGAAAATCGTTTGATTTTCGTTCATGTTCTATCTATGGTCAATGTGCATAATTGACCATAGCATAAAAACATGTGCATTTCGCTGGTGATATTACTTGCTGCAATTGAGTCCATCCTATTTAAATATGATTCAGTTAAATATTTAAAGAGAATGGAATCTGCATGCAGTCAAGTTGAAAGGCATTTAGCAACTGAAGAATCTAGCATGTGCTCATACCCGTTTAGTTGGGACTCAAACGCACAAAGCGTTTGTTTGAACAAAATAAATAATATATAATATCTCGGTTATTAAATTTTATGCATTGGATCATTACACGCCAAGAAATTATTCGGATGCATAAATTTAAATATCTGAAATAGTTATTTTTTAATATTTCTGGATATTAATGTCTGATAAATATCGTAGTTATTGAAATATAATAATTTTCATATTTCTTTCATTTCTGAGTGTATTTTGTGTAATTTGTCCTGATTTTCGATGGAACGTTCTGATTTTTTTAAGTTGACCTGATATACATTTTAAAGTTTTTCACTAAAATGGACGAAAGCTTAAAAATTTTCAATTTAAGATCCTCTGGACAAATAATTAAAATATGTTAAAATTAAGGCCAAGTTAAAGATCATTAAGTGAAACTTTTTTTTAATCATTGAACTCAATTCTGAATTGAAATTTGTTAGGGTACATGAAATTATATGCACGCTTGGCCATGTTGAACCATTAATCTTTGAAAATTTAAAATTTTGTGGTAAAGCTCGTTTATGAGCTTTCAGGGAAAACTCATAAAATGATATTTCCGGGGTATGGATTATTCAAACGTTTGTTAAAACTTTATAAAGCCTAAAAAATAACCGATCTAGCAGAAAAGGCATGAGGTTCAGAATAAAAGGGTATAGAATGAATATTTCATGTTCATAATATAAAAGAAAAACACTCTCACCATAGATCACAATTTTATTAATTTTGGATTCCGAATCAATTCTCTTCATCGCGGTACTGATTCAGTTAATAGCACCACATATTTTCTTTTATATTTTAGTAATCACATTTTGATTCAGTTAACAGAAGGCTAAACAGAAAAGAAATGAACTCGAATTGATTATCGAGCTATTAAAAATGCGATCAAATTATCAAAACAGTAACAAGAAAAAATATTTAGGCATCTAATTGCTGAAATTTATCAATTTGATTTATCAACATTATTTAAAAACAACAATTTTCGAAGAAATGCCAAACAATAAAGTCAGAAATGGTTAGAAGAAAGTGAGCGTGTGTAAACAAAGTTGTGTGTCAGTGTTGTTTTGTTTTCAACGAAATTTGCTCCGCTTCTGCAACCTGCGGACGAGAATTTTTGCCCCAGAAACTGCTTTTCACTAACGGAAATCATCAATTTATTGGAAGTTGGTGACATCTAACTATATACATCTGGCACCGAAGTGATCCGTCGTCCACCACTTTAATACTTAGCAGATCTTGATCGGATCCACACAGTTTTCCCAGAAAAATCGCCTGTGCTGTTTTTGAGGTAGGAACAATCACGTAGTGCTGTTGAATTGCTGTTCCGTTGGTTCGTTCAGTCATAGGAAGAAGCCGGCTGGAAGAATGTTCTTTTTTTCAAGTAAGTTTCTTCTAATCTCATTCGAAATCAGATTTTTATTTGTTTTCAATTTAAGATTCTACAATCGACGATTTCAACAAGCGATCGAAGAAACCGAAACCTATCTTCAATCCCATTTTTTCGCTGCCGTCCTTCATGTACTGCCGCATTATTACCTCACGATCGCGATCGATAGGTCAGTCAGTCATCAGAACTGAATTAAATCTTCTGTTACTTATCGTTGGCCTTTTTATTGGGACCCTTATAGAAGCATCGTATGGATCTTATGTTAAGCATGCTTTTGCCACCATAACCGTGACTTCCTAGGCTGATATCGTGACCTTTGTTGCCTGATTGATTACCGTGCTGCCATCGATTCAATCTTTCAGCAGCAACGCAGTGGATAATGTTTCGTGTTTACCAGGTCATTAACACGAGTGTTCAAACTTCAGCTGAAGTGTACTAAATAATTGCGTAGTTAAAACATCACCAGCTTCACTTGGGACTGGATACGGTGTAGTTCGATCGCCAAATTGATAATTCCGAAAACTAAGTTTTTCCGGAAGTAACGCAATCCATTCCAGCCAAAAATTCCTGCATAGTGGAATTCAATTCCGTAGCATATCCAACGTGACGTGAAAGGCGTTCAGTGGAGGAGTATATGTACAGTGTCGGCCAGTTTCTGAATTCGAGGATTCTCCAAGTGTTGCATAGAAAACCACCATCATAGGTATGATATTTTTGTTAACCTCCATATAAGATTAGTATCCGGGAAAATTTATTTCGCGAACGAACGTGGCATAAAACGATTACATAAATTAATTGTACAATTTGCGAACTACCCTATCCAATATCCATCAATTGATGAATTGCCAAATTAAGTGCAACCAAAACATTCGAGATTTTGTGTTAAGTTCCGATTTTAAGGTGTTGATTCCACTTTCAATAGAGGCCCTCAGGATCAGAGGGGCGCAAGTCGAAAAAAACATAAATTTTGATTCAAGTATACTCAACGATTCTTCATTTTTCAATGTACATCTGGTGCCGAAGGTGATTTTTTTTTTAATTTTGAAAACTTCGATTGTATTTAAACTGCTTGAATTCAATAAATACATGAAAAAACGAGCACCTTCACAACTTTGAAGCGCGTTTTCTCGAAACTATCATTAAAGCATTGCATTGATCCCAAGCGCCTCAATTGAATAAAATACCTGCATATTTTTGAGCCTTCCAAAGGCAATGTGCACATTGTGGATGAAAAGAACAAAAATATTTGTTTTACTTTTTCACTCAGCAAACTTTGTTCAACTGAATACATCGCATTTCGAGCATACTTTCACGCTCGAATGAGTAAATCTTGCTATCACGCCTTGAAATTTAAATGAGCTTGCATTTTGCTTGACAATATTCTGGTAAGGCGGCATCCATAAATTACGTAACGCAAAAAATGCACTTTTTTGACCCCCTCCCCCCCGTATGTCACAAATCGTCACGCTTCGACGTACCCCCCTATGAAAATTACGTAACGCTGATAATAACTCCCCCCCCCATCTTTTTATGTTTTTTTTATAATTTTTTTCTTCGAAACGGAATTGATATCTATCCAAATCGCTTCTTAGTACTCATTGATGATAACTCTCTGATAGAATAATACGATTGACTTATTAATAGTGGTTGTGTGCTTGTTAACTGATGATCTACCTTCTTTAATCTATTTTGTTCAAGGAGCATAACTCGTTATGCAAAATATACTCCACTTAGTAATATTCGTCGGAATAACCAAAATTGCCTTTTGGCATATTAAGAAAAATAGTAAAATGTTCGTCTTAAGGATGAATTAAGTTCTTGGGGATAATTGTACACATTCTAGCGATTATTTCTTGTATATGCCATACACAGTTTAAAGAGTCTATCTCAGAATCATTAAAGAGGAAAGGTTACAAACCAGTTTAATCATGAAGCTTACAAATTTTATGCTGATTTTGGTTTGTTTATCTCAAAAATTGCATGACATCAAAATAGCTGCGATTAAACTAAAATTTTTAAGAAAAAAAATCGTTACGTAACGAGGAGCATACCTCCCCCCCTCCCCTATGTCACAATTCGTAACGTTCGAGCTTACTCCCTCCCCCCCCCTAGGAGCGTTACGTAATTAATGGATGCCCCCTAAGCAACAAAAATGGAGGGCCAAACTGATGCTAAATTTTATTGTTATTGAGGCTTTAATTACACCTCGTTCTGCTGTGTTTTCTGAAAGTTTTGAAAGTAAATTGATGTTTAATTTTGCTCTCATTCAATATTCTTTGATGCCTTACATAGGCGTTATTGTGCTCTCCAAGCTCTCGGAAATCGAGGTGTAGTTAGGCTCTCAGTTTTAGCAAAATTAGGCATCACTTTGCTAACCATGTATGGAAATTTGTGCTCTCATTTTTGCTGTGTACCACCTTATGTCAACCAAAATGAGAGCACATTTGGCTCTCAGGGCGTGATAGCACAATTTGCTATAATTTTGACATAAAAGTCTGCTCGGGTTATACTATATTTTCGTTCCATTCCGTCTGTTACATCAACCCCAAATTTGTTTCTATCACAAGTGGTGGTCTCTGCCCATCTTTAATGGTTAAAATCATCCATGTTCTTTACTTAGTAATAATACTTTTTTGTTCGGTTTACTTTTATAAAGTTTAAGGAAACAAACCAGTGGTCTTGTAAAGGATTGTTTAAAATTGTTTCATGTAATCTTTCACATGAAACAATTTTAAACAATCCTTTACAAGACCACTGGTTTGTTTCCTTAAACTTTATAAAAGTAAACCGAACAAAAAAGTATTATTACTAAGTAAAGAACATGGATGATTTTAACCATTAAAGATGGGCAGAGACCACCACTTGTGATAGAAACAAATTTGGGGTTGATGTAACAGACGGAATGGAACGAAAATATAGTATAAGTTCTCTTCATCGTACCGAAAGAGGCAGAGAGGAATGCTTTGATGTTTTATAAGGAAACGACAGGCAAAAATGTTAGGAATTGTTTTTTTTTATTTGGACTTTCTGAAGACATTTCATTCTGAATTTTAAAAAAGAAAGATAAATCATAACCAGGATGATAAGTAAAGTACAAGAATAACAAATTGTAGTAGATGTAACAAAAATTTGTATAAAAAATGGGCACATACAAAAAAATGTGCATCGCTAATAGATAAACAATATCATTAGATTAATTTTCTTACGATACCGGGTAAGATTCTTTAGAAAAGTTGATGAAACGAAGAGATTAATCACCGTAATTTATGTTTGTTATTTTAATGTATCGGCCTTATCGGTGAAAAGTGATGTCCTTTTTAGTAGGGACATCTAAAGATTAAGGAATTTTGTTATAGATGGATAGAAGGTTAGATGTAATGAAAGATGGTGAAAATGAGCGGGTAGAATTTATTGAGAAGCATTATCATCACATATTAGATTTTTGTTCCTCACCAAACTGAGAAGACTATACATCGATAGATGCGTTTCTGAGTTGAAAGGAGCTTATCTGAGCGATCACATATTATCTTTTTGTTCGTTCGCACTGCAAGTTTTCATCTTGTGAGGCGAACCACGCTTGGCCTACTTATGTGTGGTGGTTGATGCAACTCTATCTGTATCTACCGCTTCATAGTAGTAGGCCCGTGAGGAACAAAAATTAATTGTAATCGTATTTAATTTTTTAATCGTATTATATCAAAGTGTCGACTCATATCTGGTAATAAAATTCCCTGATTTTCCAGAAAATTCAAAGGTTGAAAAACAACCTGAGGAAGCAACTTAAAGTTATAAAAAATATATTTCCCCCGAAAATAAATGCACAGAAAGCTTTAAGTCAAGAATACTAATTTATTACGATGATTTCAATGGAAGTATTATTTGTGATATTAAACATTTTAAGATAAGTCAGCCAGTTCGGATCCACTTATAGAAATTCTTATGATTTCAGCATAACAATTTTCTCTTGCAAGCTATCAGCCTTCTTCTGTGCGTCTTCCAAAATTTTTCTCCGTTTCACCTCAAGCGATTTTGCTTCCGCTTCTCGATGACGCTTCATCAGCTTTGTTTGATCTGATTCAAGAACTTACTTTCTGCGGCGATCTTTGTCTTCCAAATACAGAGCATGTGAATTTCGAACTCTCTGAATAAGTTTGTTGGAAATTTGGACTGATTTTATCCCTCCAACATAAAAAACAGCATCATAGATTTGTCGTTTAGCCATCAGTGATTCTTCACGCATATTTTCGAAGAGACATTCGGAATTCACTGAAAAACATCGTTCAACATTCTCGTTGCCATGTGAAAGACAGCAGATCATTTTGACGATGTTGAAGAATTCTGGGCACTTGGCATTTGCTAGCACTCTACTCCAAAAATGATCCAGCCTTTCTTTGCTACGGTCATAATTATCAAATTTATCGCCCCTGGCAATCACTCCGGAATACTGCCGTACTGCTAAATCTGCCGAGGATCCACTAACGTATCCAGTATCTGTCAATATAGTCAAAGTCTTCTCAAATCGTTTTTTGGCCAATGGATCAAGGCAAGAGGCGGCCTTGGACAGAGGATAAGTTAATGGCGATCGCTTATCCTACAAGGATGTATTTTATCACCGCTACTTTTTTTCATCGTAATGGATGAGATTCTGACTGGATCGATCGACTGTGCACCGAACCGAGGATTGCCGTGGAAATCTTCAACAATGGAGCAACTGAACGACCTTGACCTGGCTGACGATATTGTTTTGCTCGCCCAAACACAACCGGATATGCAGAGCAAACTCGACGACCTCACCGAAAGTTCCAAGGCAGCAGGTCTCAAAGTCAATGTCGGAAAGACCAAGTCGATGGAGATCAACACAGCAAATCCCTCCAGTTTCATGGTAGCTGGGCAACAAGTTGAGAAAGTGGAGTGCTTCCAGTATCTTGGTAGCAAGATAACGCCTGATGGTGGTACCAGGAAAGACATCGAAACCCGGATCAGAAAGGCCCGATTTGCGTTTGTGAGTCTTCGAAACATCTGGCGGTCACGCCAGATCTCTCTACTAACGAAAATCCGAATCTCAAACTCAAACATCAAATCCGTATTGCTGTACGGGTGCGAAACTTGGTGCACATATGCGGTAACGACGCGAAAACTGCAAGTATTTGTAAACCGTTTGCCTGCGGAATATCATCCGCGCTTGGTGGCCTGGCAACTGGATCTCGGAACTACATCGCCGGTGTCATCAAAGGGCGCTAGAAATCTAAATTCGGGAACGTAAGTGGAGATGGATTGAGCACACGCTGCGGAAAGATGAAAACGAGATTTGCAGAGAGGTGCTAGATTGGAATCCAGAAGGTCATCGAAGAATAGGCAGACCCAGAAACTCGTGGCGACGAAGCCTAGCCGCTGAAATCCGAACAGTCGACGAGAATCTTGACTGGGACTAGGTGAAGACGCTGGCTCCGGATCGTCAACAGTGGAGGTCTTTTACCACGGGCATATGCACTTGAGGATCGGCGCGGGATCATTATGTAAGTAAGATCGCTTTTCCTCTGATTAAACCTTAAACATTTCACACTTCCGTTTCTGTTCGTACGCAAGCACAGAGCTGATAGCCAGTCGAGAAGAAACCCAATGAAGAAAGCACAGAGCTCTCATGAAAAAGCGCCTCAATTAAAGGGCTAACACCACTCGCATTCAAAATAAGCCTCGGAAACGCAAAAAACCAGTGCCAGCGGCTTCGGCGTAGTGGTTAGAGTTCAAGTCATCTACGCCAAAGTTCATGAGATCGAATCCCGGTCATGGCATACATAGTACACTTTCTGTGGTCTGGTGGTTTTAGCATTTGTGAGATGCTAGCCATCATTACTTCGAAAGATGTACGCCTAGAAAGAGACGAACCAGCCCAAGGCTGAAAGTCTCTATAATAAGAAAAAAAAAAAAAAAAAAAAAAAAAAAGCAAAAAACCAAAGGGCTAACGATAATTACATGAGCTACGTACACTGAAGTTAATTTTTAAGCAGATAATAAATTATGACGTTTCAATTTCTTCAAATAAAATCACGATCATTATTTTTTCCCTAATTGGTGGAAAAAATTCCCTGATGTTCCCTGATGCAAATTGAATTCCCTGATTTTCCAGGTTTTTCCAGGTAGTCGACACCCTGTATATGTATTACAGGATGATATAATTTGAATTTGTCAAAAAAGGGCATATTCACTTAGTTTCTCTGAAAGAAAACCTTTAAAGAAATAAAGATCACCCGAATAGAAAAACATTATGAAAAAACCATATACAGTAATATCTCGATATAAAGCAACGAAATTTTTTTTCGTTGCTTTATATCGAAGTTACGTTATATCAAAACACTACTTAAAATGGTCCTTTGGAGCATCGATAGTGATCGTAAATGTGAAAAAGTTGATTTTAAATTCTGTTTGTACGGACTTAACACTATACCTTTCTCTGAGAACAGACAGTGGTAACCCATCTTCGATTTTCAGGTAAATCATAAAAACTTATTTGAATAAAAGACTACATGCCCTAACCTCACTTCAGCTTAAGCAACTTATCTGTAGGTGAAAATATAGTCATTAAGTTTTGAAATGGAGATACATGCTCTAGGCTGGATTTTCAAAAGCACAAAAGCGACTATCACAATACTGAAAGTACTGGAGTTACATTTTCAACGCTTGCGCTCATTCGCTCTTTATGCCTCTGAGAATTTACCGCATGGCTCATAAACTTCATTATTATATTTTTATGACAAAAAAGTATTGAAATTAAACATATTTATTCAAATTAGAAACATTATTAAAAGTTAAGTAATATAGAGGCAAAAGTTGCTTTATATTGGGTTACGTTATATCGAGGTTGCTTTATATCGAGGTATTACTGTATTTCATTTTCACTCTACCGAAGATTTCATGGTTGAAACCATGAATATCATGGTACATGAAACCCTGATTTTACTGTCAAACTCATTATTTTCGACCATGGTATTCATGGTTTTGGCCAAAATTACCATGAAAAAAGGGGGTTGTGAAGAAACTTCCCAAGCAACCAAAAGTCGCGTTTTTACTTAAAGATGGAACTACGAAGTTCACATTTGGCTGATAAAATGTTTTACGGTAACTTCAGGTGACTCTTGTCGCGTAAAAGTTACTCAGGAACTTCCATCGAACTTTGAAAGGTTAAACTATTGATAACGGAACTTCTAAGCGCTTTAAATGGAACTTCTTTCAAGAAGGTCCATAACTTTCGCGTAACATTCTAAAGCGCACCATTAAGATACTTGAAGGTGTTTTAAAGAACCTATATGGGAATTCTAAGCGACATGTCAAAAATATTTTTCAAGAAGGTAGATAACGTTCGCGTAACATTCTAAAGCGCACCATTAAGTACCTTAATGAAGGTGTTTCAAAGAACCTATATGGGAATTCTAAGCGACATGTCAAAAATATTTTTCAAGAAGGTAGATAACGTTCGCGTAACATTCTAAAGCGCACCATTAAGTACCTTAATGAAGGTGTTTCAAAGAACCTATATGGGAATTCTAAGCGACATGTCAAAAATGTCTGTCAATTTCTTGTCATGGTATTTGTTTTGTTTATATCTGTACTGATATTTACAAATAGAATTCAATATTTTTTCGAATTTTTCTTAATATGTTAAGCTATTCAAATAAATTTTTGATGATGTGAATTTTTGTTACGATTTATATTGTGTACTGAAAGTCCTTTGAACGAAATAAGGTACCTTCTATTGACCAACCCACTCAATCATCTCAAATGACATTAACTTTAAATACTAATCATTACAGTGGCAATTAACTATTGCTGGATTGGTCGAGAGGCTGGTGAGTTTCATTGCAACCTAGAGAGCAGCGGTTCAATTCTCTAGGCGTGTAAGCAGCTTTTGTAATCAAAACAATATAATTAAAATCAATGAGATAGACCATGATAGACCGGCAACCTAGCAATCTGACATGTGGTTGTCAGAGCAATCTGTCAATCGGTTTTTTTTCGGCGCGTAGAAGTTTCTTGACATTCTCTTAGAAGCTGAATAGCGTTCTCTACAGCCACCTAAACGAACTTGAAAGTAGCTTTAAGAACTTAAATTTTGGGCTGATTAGCATTCTCTTCAGACACAAACGAGAGCTGATTAAGCTTCTATGGAACCTCTTTAAGGGAATTCTGGTTGCTTGGGTTAACAATGAAAAAATGAACTTTTTTCCATACATTTAAGATCGCAAAAATATGAATTTTATGGTCATTTCAGCTTCCAATTTTTCTCGTTTTTCATTATTATTTCATTATTTCATTCATATTCATCGTTTTTCATTGTGTTTATATTGTTTTAACGAAGATTAACTTCAATGTTTATTCGTAATATTTGAAACCCCTTGTGACCGTGAAATTTCATGATTGGAATTTGTTTTTATTTATAATTTGCTTTTCGGGTGATATTCAAAAAAGAAACCTTTTTGATTTGCTATCTAAATCCTTTACTTAATTTTGGATTTTCTTGATAAATGAATTGTGATAAAATCACAGGGAGTACTGACACTAGTTAACTTTTTACTGCAAAACGGGCGGCATGGCGGACTTCCTCTTGCGCCTGGGAGACGGCTCCGGCACAACTTCTAACACCATCCGTCGAGTTTGTACATTCGTACGGGTAGTGTTCCGGACCTCTTTCTGTCCCAAGTCAGGCATTGTGGCCCCGTCCAAAGCTCTAGCGGTGATTATTTGCACTCCGTCTGCTTCTGAAATCTAAGAATTTTCAATAAGTTTATGATTCTCACATAAGCACCAAAATTACTCACCATCAACTTCTGAGCCAATGCCATCGCTTTCCGAATCGATCCCGGCTGCTTTAAAAATGTTCACCACGAAAATATTTGTAATCAATCGCGATTCTCGTAACGAGAAAGCGACAAAAATTGTCCAACAAATAATGGGACGCGTTGGATGAAATTTTTCTCTTCATGAAAAATTTCAAATAGGTAAAAATAGCAAAAGTTTACCGTGTTCGTTTTCGTTTGGATTTTAATTTTACCATAAACATCACTGTTCCGTTGAAAATCACAAGAAAATTACTGTGATACGATGATTTCCCTCTCTTCGGCAACTTTGAAATATTATGTATCAACAATGCATTTCATGGTTACTCTAAAAATTGTGGTATTATCGTACACAGAAAAAATTATTTTCTGTAATATTACAGTAAATATCCTGTAACAAAAAGGAGCAGGACATTTACTGTAATTTAACAGGTCGAAAAAAAATTACGTGCCAGTAATTTTCAAGTGCACATTTTTTTTACAGTATGATTTGAAATTACAGGACTGTAATTTAAAGCCATGTACAGTGTACAGGGTTGTAGTTCGTATTTTATTTTTAACTTTATATTTATGAATATAATTAATGAATTAAATAAATGAAACATAATAAATACTATAACGCAAGTATTTTCCGATGCTATTCATGGTCATTTTATTATTCAATAATAAAAAAATCTTTTCCTCCGGCTTGAAGTAAGGACAAAAAAAATTCCACTGTCTAACATAGCGTTACAATATTTTGAGGTGATTTAGCATGAGTATGAAAAATTAAAATAGTCTTATCCAACCATCCATAACTCGATGCCTTCAATTAGCCTTCAACAAACACTTGATCTCGAGCCATCTGGAACGCGGTATCGTTGCGGCCATCTTAGGTTTCTCGACACATCCGGTGGAAACAGAGGTGGATTTCCGTGAGAATATCGTTCAGGGCTAAACCTTTATTGGATTTCAGCTCTTAGATTTCTGAAACAAAAGATTGTAAATTTAGAATTTTTATAGAAATTTTGAAAAAAAAGGTAACATACTTTCGAAAGTCTCCCGAAAACTTTCAACATTCAGCTACTAATTAACGATCCAGGCGTGAAAGAATCTTCGCTGCTGCTAGCTAACTGCAAACCGGAACGGGGGGAGTCTGACTGCAAAGTCAGTATAATCTTGCTCAGGTAGTCACAGGTGATACGAAACCGCATATTATCTTGTCGGTATGCATTCTGATGATATGCCTCAAGGAATTCTGTGCGACATTGGTCATGGCATCGGCTTCATCAGCTTATAGGCGCCGGAAAAGATGATTTGGAGTCAAGGAAAAAAAAGGGTTTCTCCCGCACAACGTTGATACTAAGATCGTCCGCGGTGCTCAGTTCCAGTACCATCTGGTTGAAGGATTAGAGCTTGTAAAACAGCCGGGTACATACAAGAAAGGTACTAGGACCTAAAATCAAAATTGGTTAAATTTTGATTTGTTTAGGATCAAATCTAAATTTTCACAGCAGTTCATCTCAAATACATCGTCTGTAACATTTCACCTTGCACGGCATTAACTTCGAAGTTTTCGTAGTTATAACATAATGACTGTTGCTGCTACTACTACCTACTATGCATATAAGGAACATGATTTAGATTCTCAACAGTTTTTTAGCTATTCGTTGACGTTTTAAGCTTACTAGAATAATAAACTATTTTGAAGTTCAAAACTAAATTCTTGAGGTGCGCAAGGAGTCATTACTCGGTGTTTGTAGGCGTTGTTGGATCCTTCGGTGAGATGTGATTATTGGTCATGAATTGTGAAAAGGTCCTCATCCAATCTGTGAAATATAGAAATATAAACATTTAAAAAGATTTTATTTAATTTTAAGCAATTAAAAGCAATCAAACGCCCAGAGGTAAGAATTTACACAAAATTCTCTGATATATTATTCAGTGGGATAAACAAAAGTAATTTCCCAGGACAAAAAAAAATTAAGGTTCATTGGTATTTATTTTAATTTTTAAGTAGTTTACTTATAAATTAATTTAAATTTTTTATAATTTGTTTTTTGGGGATTTTCATTTTATTGGATGATTCATCCAATCCGATTAATTCAAGTCAGTTTTATTGTTTCATTCAGTTATTATGGTTATTGTTTGGAATGCATTCTAACTAAAAATTCATTATACTTTTTTTGTGAAACTGTAAATTATGTTTTTATACATGTATTTTCACTATTTATGCAGCACTAACTGATCTAAAATTACCACCAAACTTACAATAATTGAAAAAACATCAACGTCTATCTGTTTCTCAGTCCTGGGTCGTTGATACGGAGGCGCGAGTGGCATATTTCTACTATTAAATTCTAGTTTCCTTTGCAGAACCATCCGGAGTCGTTGCTTCTATTGCCGGTAAACTTTGTTAATGGTTCTGTAAAGGCAAACAAAAAAGTAAATAAATACTATTAGGTATGCCCTTCCCTTCATATATTTAACTTGCCGGTAGTAACATTTATGGATTTTCACCACCACGATTTCCACCTCCGGTCATCACTACTCATTGAATTGGTTGCTGCAATCTCACGGTCATACCCTTATTTGTTTGAATTATTTTCCACCTCAATGGTGTGTTAATATGAGCGTTCAATGACTACTAAAATACAACTAATTAGTTAAGACCCTTATAAAGACAAAAAAAAGCTTACCTCGTTCAAAATCGAAACTTATTATTTCCTGTACACCACCCAGCTTTCCGATCTATTCCAGCATCATATTAAGCATCGTTCTCGGTCACCCATCCACAGCGATCATTCTGCTTGGTGGAAAAACACTCACATCCGGTCCTTAACCGCATAGACTCCATCGAGTGCCAGCTCACTGGCTGGCCGGAAGTTTTGTCCATTCTTGATGACCAGCTAGCCGAATTCCGAGTGGAGCGTTCGGATAGTTGGTAGAGCTCATGATTCTTCGGTTAGATGGTTGCATCCAGATCCAGACCGATGCCAACCCAATGTTTTTCTGCATCCCATCCAGCTGATTTTTTTTGCCATTCCTATGGACTGCTAGAAGCGGAAAAAGTTGTGTGAAGAAGAAATAATATACAACTAGGCAGAATATTGCAAACGTTACCTGTTTTCGAACCACAACCGAAGCTTATTTTCCCGGACTTTACGGACTGCTCGGAAATATTTATATAAACATCCGGCTGATCAGCTGTTTGAGCACAGTTGATAAATAATCTGCAGCAATCTTCGGTGCCAGTTGTTCTGACTTTCCCTTATTAATATTTACTGATTCTCAAAATTTCAAAAACTATAAAAAATCCAAATTAAGTCCCTCTGACCACTTAATGTTCGTTGATTATTATCTTATTCTTGACTCAACATTATGATTCAATAGCAGTTTACTGACTAAACCTGTTGACAAATATTTACTATTATGGTTAAATAAACTGAAATCCCAAAATTTTAAAAAAGGTAAACAAATTTACAAAAGTTGAATTAAAACTTCTAATATAATATTAAGTTATTTAAAGATTTTTTCTAAATGTATCTTATCTCCTGGCATCTTTGGCAGAACCGCAGATTCAGCAAAAACAAGATGGTTAGATAATGAGTATCGGTATAAACCGTATAAACCTTGCATAAAAAGATAAAAAGTAGGGCAGATGCAGAATGTATAGAAACTCAGGTACGCGATTTCACTGCTCTCGCTTACATACGTGGTTGAGTAGCCCAGAAAAAATGTTATGAGTTCACGATTCCGATGATATTAAAGCTTTAGGGATTAAAGCTAGGGATTTGAATGAAAATCAAATAATGAAATATGGTTCATCTAAAATAATTATCGAAATTATTGCCACATGTTTCCAAAAAACCATTCCAAATTTTAAGAGCTCAATACAAAAATAAAACACATGGGAATAACCTTTTTGGTAGAAACATCCTTACTCTAAAAAAGATTATATGGGATTTTTTTAAGAATAAGTATTAACAAAAGTTTTACAATATACTGTACAATATTCTCAACTTTGATGATGAACGACTAATCCATTTGAAATTAATGGAATATTATACCTTCACATCTAGGTACATAGCTATCCCATCCTGATTCAGCCTGCCCTACATTTCAAATCGCCCTTTTCTAAATTCGGTACCGAAATGTTTATTTTTTCGCGTTTTCTAAAAAAAGCGAATTTCGAGAATCCTGAAAATAACAAAGTTTAGATTGTAAGGTAAGTTTTCATGTAATTATTTCTGTATTCATAATTTGAAAAACATTAATCAACGCAGGATGCACAGCCGGTTGAGCATAAAACCAATGCACATCGCCAAATCGAAAAGTGATGGATATTCAAGCCACGGTGAAAATAATATTGTCGTTTAATCCCAGAAGCGAAGTTTTCGTCATCATCAGCGACGGCTACATCACTGACGACACTTTATTTAGGATTGCTGCCACAAAAACACTGGAAACAGGTTTGAGTTCCATTTCATTTCTCACAAATTAGTATACCTTAAAATTTTGCTTCAGAAGTATCACGCTAAATCGTTGTATTTTTAAAGAATATGACCAGTGATATGACTTTCCCTGAAAGCTGTTGAAAAAAAGTAAGATCGTTATCGATTTTAGTAAAGGACGAATGTGCCAACATCGCTGTTTTGAGGAAATCGCATTTAATATTTAACAGTTCCTCATGCAAGCTCCTAGCAAAAAAATATTATTTTGTTTGTCTAACATCTTTAAATTAAAATATTTTTTGATAAGTATGTTTAATCAAAATGTTGGTCCTTGAGCGTACTTTTTCACTCAGCTTAAAGCTTGATTTATTAACATTTAGAAAAACGCTCTTTTAAAAAATCGATACCGATACGATTCTAATAAATTTGCTTGCTTTTTTAGTCAATTCATATTCAGGATTTAAAATAAGGTCTTAAAATGCTTCATTACTTACTGTTCATCGAACTGGATGTTCTGTGGCAGCATCCGAATATTGTGATGATGTCAAATCTTTCGTGTGCCTGACATTATGTGTGGAGGAATTATTTCCAAAACGAGAGACCCTGGAATTTAAAAAGAATCATAAATTTGAAGTTCTTTAGACAAACTTGGCTACGTGGATATCGATCATGTTCAGTTGCTCTCGTACGCTCTCGATATCGATAACCTCGATAACGGATGACTGCAGCATGCATTTGTATAACCGTTGAGAAATGGGTGAACCACTGCTGATGCAACATTTCGGAGTTTGACAGGAAAACTCTGAAGGCCCGATGCAGCCGGATGTTCCCTTTCTAAGCCACCCGGTGACTGTCCCGTTTCACAGCGATCTGTCCCGTTCTTTGACTCTCCTCCAACATGTAGTTTCGGCCGCTTCGGACCAAGGACCAAGGAAGCGCGCCTACTAAGCCATTGCTTGACGGAATCAATCGACATGTATGGAAACAAGTCTACTCGTGCTGTCCTCACATCACATTCCATTGGCAAACCAGTCACTGCAGTGTTCACAATTGATGCTTAATTTCAATTTAAAATCTGTACCAATTAATGTTCAGAATCCGCGCAACGAACATTCACAAACACTAGCCACAATCGCTCAAAATTTTACAGTCCTGAAATTCAAAACCGGCCTGTAAAGAATGCTCTCACTTAAAAATAAATGCTTCGAACTGTAAAACTACAGTACATGTCCTGCTCCTTTTTGTTACAGGACATTCACTGTAATATTCAATGATTTTATATTTACTTTTCAACCTATCAATAGAAAATTACGTGATTTCGAAATTACAGGTTGTATTATTTTAAAGCTAACCATTTTCAATGACACGTAAGATTCAAAATTTTTTTCTGTGTAATATAAAGTGGTAATCAAATAATATGATTTTACGATGAAATTTATTGTTAAATTGAATATCAATGTATGGTTATTGTTTAACCAGTTTAACTATGGTCTTTGCTATGATGAATGTTGAAGAAAAAAGACAACAAAATCCAAAAGATAACAATACACCTAGGAAGTTGCCTCCAAAGTCATTAAAATACAAGGTTTTCTGACTTTTACAGAAAGTAGGCGAGGAGAGCGCGGTGAAGTGAGGTGATGTTGTTCTATGCATTAAAGGTAAACAAACGCAACGAAGCTATCAACATGGTTGATTCTGAAATCTGAGAGATCGTATAAACCAATTTTTAACCCTCTTGGTTGCCTCTATCTCATTTTTGTTTTGTTTTGTGGTTCAAATTTTTTAAAAATATTTCATATTTTTTTACTCCTAAATGTATGCAGCATCATTATGCTCCCCAAGCATGAGAGGTGGTGGTTCAAAATGTGAGAAACAAAATTTTCGAATCCAACAAATAATGATTGCAACTGATATTATCAGGTTTACATAGTTGAATAGCATCGTAAATTTAACTAAAATAGATAGGGCAGGGGTACACACTACCAAAAAAATCTGTAAAATTACATCACATATGATGTAAATAAAAAGAAGCATCATATATGACGGAATATTCAGTGCTAGTTGGAAATTACACGCCAGTATATTTGGAACGTGTAAAATAAAAAATGATGTAAAATTTAGCAACGTGTAAAATAAAAATGATGTAAATTATAAAATCACTGAATGTTGGAAGAAAAACTTTCCAATTGGAATTTGTTTTGTTTTATTTATTGTTAATATGATTCAATACTGGAATTTTCACGTCTCTTAATGAAAATAAAACTCATCTATAATTAATATGATTCATTTTATTAAGCGGCAAAATTTTTTTTAACACACATGCATTATATTTTTTTTCTTTAATTTTTTCCGCGAAGTACCGGATCCAATGTTGAACACCGTGGATCCGCTTCCAGAACCGCATCCCTGCTTTTCGGATATCTCCGGGAACCATCAACACCGATTAACTTACTCGCGCGCGGGGAAAATACTTTGGCGCACGACTTAACAGTTTTTGTCACATTTGTCTGGTCTTGTTCTTCACAGTTTATAATTTTACATGACATTATCACGTTCAGTGTATTGTAATATTTCATGTCGTGTAATTTTGAGAAATTTCCAATTCAGTGTTGTTGAGAATTTTGTGTAACCAAAAAACAATTGTAAAATTACATCACATATGATGTAACGAAAAAGAAGCATCACATATGATGGAATTTTCAGTGCGATTTGAATATTACACGTCTGCAATCTCAACAGACGTGTAAAATTTGAAAGACATGTAAAATATTAAGACGTGTAATATTTAATTCGCACTGAAAATTCCGTCGTATGTGATGCTTCTTTTTATTTACATCATATGTGATGTAAATTTGCATCAAATAATCGCGTTCCGTGTCAAGTAATATTTGTGTCATTAGAATTCAGTGCTGTTAAGGATTCAACAGTTCTTATTTTGTAAATTTACATCAATAAATCGCGTTCCATGTCATGTAATAATAAAGGTTTTCAATTTCAGTGTCGTTAAGGATTCAGATTTTTTTTCTGTGTAGGGCTAAAAATCAGGTAATCAAAGTGACCTCGAAACATGAAATCGTATTTTTGTTTAAACATCCAATTGTAGCTATGTAGGACGATAAGGTTTTGTAATCAATACCACAGTGAATGTTTTAAATATTTTCAGGTGTAACGTATAAGAAACCCTTTCGAGAATATTCAAAAATAGACGAAAAAGTGATCAAAGTTCTCTCAGTTTACTGTGTATTTTGTAACACAAAACATCGCCTTAACCAATCATTTTGACTGATCACATTTTAAGAGGATATGGGAACCAAATTTTGCTGTTATGTAAAATTTATTGAGGTGGCAATGATCGAATTTTGAAATCCGATCATTGTACATTTTGTAGATTGGCCCGAAATACTGAACTATGCAAAATTGCCGGTCAATCGGATTTGATTTAGGGATGCCTCAAAGTTTCGGGTTTTCAACCATAAAAAAATTAAAAATAAAACTATAGTATCGATGCCAAATGGTTTAGTCCACCCGTAAATGATTTTAAGGGTCCAAAAACGGAAAGTTTGGTCGCTTTGAGGCACCCAAAAATCAAATCCAATTTAGCAGAAATTTGGCACAGGTCAGTTTTTGGGCCAATCTACAAAATGTTCGACATGGCTGCCTGCCACTCTCAAGCACATTTTTGCTCGCATCTTAAACTTTGTGGATGCCTCATTTAGCTATCGGAACATATTAAAATCGGTCTCAGTTTGCTTTTTTTGGGAATAAATATACGTTCAACGAGGTCTCATTTTGCATTCGTTCATTTTGCTGTTAGCTTCTCAATTGAGTCTAATTTTGCTATCGAATCTGGCGTCAAAGCCAGCTTGGGATGTCCTATTTAAACCTTTTTTTGTGTTGAGAACAGGGTTCAACAAAACGCACTCTTTTAGCCACGCGCAACACACGCAAACCATTCTCTCGTGCAAAACACTTCATCGTTTGCGTTCTGGCCGTTGACGCACTCTCGCTCTAAACAAAAACACGCTCGCTCTATCTTTTCCACTCGTTCTCGTCGACGAGATGCGCTATCCGAAATCTGCGCGAGCGGCCGAGTCAGACAGGCACGGCTAGCTCACTGCGCGTCCTAACCTAACCGAGCGGCGTGCGAGGTCTCTCTTTTGGTTAACAGAACAGCACGCAGCGGCTCTCAATGCAGCTCGCGGCGGCCCTCCAAACGGTCTGAGGCGGCTCTCTTCTTGTCACCGGGCGGCGCGCACGGGCTCTAGTGCAGAGGTGCCAGGTGTCCTGATTTATCAGGATTTGTCCTGATTTTCGAGAGACCGTCCTGATTTTTCAAAAACTTTCTAGTTGTCCTGATTTTTGAAAATTTGTCCCTAAAATGTCCTGATTTGTCCTGATTTTCATAAAAACTTTTTAAATATGATCGAATTTGTAGTTAAAGTATGAGAAAAATGAATAAATAGGTTATAAAATAGTTAAACCTATTTAACAGATGTTTCTCTTTGGTTCAGATGATATTTAAATGGTGTTTTTCGATATAAATTACTGGCCAGCCAACAAGTTGCATTCTGTTGTTGCATAAATGAAGGTGTTTACAGCACCTGTGTTGCGCCTTTATTTATGTAATCAATCAGAAATTCTTATTATTTTCATGAATAAAGAGGTGTCCTGAAAAATCCTGATTTTTAACTTCGCGTTGTCCTGATTTTTGACGGAACCACCTGGCACCCCTGCTCTAGTGTGGGGCTTGTGTTTTGTATTTGCCGTGGCCCGATTGATAAATCTGTGTGTTTAATTTCATCACACGCTCATATTTTTTTAACCATAAATGATTGTTTTTCATACATTTTATGGGATTTTTAGTAGAACTGCTTAAATTGTTATTTTTCAACCGTTATGAATTGTTTAATTTCAACCATTTTCCGAGTTCATGAAGAAAAGTTTGATAATGGTTAAAATTCAACAAAAAAAATGACTGAAAAAATAGACGCCATGTTTGCAATCGCTGAAGTGTTTGTTTTTTGTTTGTGGTTCCGCGTTGGACTTAATTTCATATAAATCTCCTGATACCCAAATTGTAAGTATTCGCCTGATAATACCCGTTAATGCAATTAATAGAAATAAATATGTTTAGATTGATCATCAACGTCATATTCTTTTAAATTTAATTTTCAGACGAGAGTTGTGAAGCAGCAATGAGTTACTTGGAGTCGGAAGCAACAGCAGTTCCGCCGCAGACAGAAATTCGTCGATTGACTCAACGAGTTATTACTTTATATGTCTCCAGCTGCCGTCACGTCTTTGGGTAAGAAAATCATTTTGGAAATTTCTGCAACTGTTCCGAGATTATTTACCATGGAAAAAAAATTACAGAATGTTCCGTAACTCCCTACGTTTGCTGCATCCGGAGGTTCCAAAAATATGCTCGGAGAAACTGGTACTAAAATCACAGCAGAGCGGGAAGCTGAACATTGAAGGAAAGGAAGCAGCGCACCATTCGTAGCTGTGGTAACAGTGGCCGACGCAATTATTCCCTCCACCGGCTAAACTTTCTTCCACTTATGTAACAGTGCCAGCAGAGCCATGAATATTAATAATATTATACATAATACCTTATATTTAACTTATTGAATGAAATAGAAGTCGATTCATATTTAAAAACAAGTATTTCCTTTTAATTTTGACCCATTTTTACTTTTTCGACCATGCTTGAAAAATAACCATTATTCAAGTTCTCTACGAAATCTCATTTTATGAGTTTTCACTGAAAACTCATAAAACGACTTGATCCACTAAACTGCCATTATGGTTATTTTTCAAACATTAATGGTTCAACTTGGCCCAGCGTGCAGCAAGATAGTTGGAACTAATGGTAGCAGGCAATATACTTGGCGGGAGTATTAAAAGAATCAATGTAGGAGGTTTACGTTACATATTATTAATAGCTCCAAGCACTAGTATTTATGAAAATTTTACCATTAACTAGTAAAATTTCGAAACCATGAATGACATCCTTTTTTTGGAAATGCTACGGCGACATCGATATTTATAATGTCACGAAATTTCAATTGTAACATTGAAATGTTATGAATTTGACTGTCGCGACCACTTTTAATGCAAAGTAAATTTAGACAATGGGATTCAGATCGATTAAATAAGAATATGATTCAAATTTAATTTGTTGACTTTTCTATAGGAAGATAGTACATACGCGAGATTAAAACAAACTAATGATGATTAACGGAACAAATACCAGTAGAAATTAGTTTATCTCCGATTTTAACTTGCGACCCGTTTAGTGAAAGGGTTTGACTTGTAGGTGACGAAAAATAGTGCCGCGAGCTCGCTAGTACAAGCTTCTAATGTTAGTACCGCGAGAAATGTGTTTAGCTCCGATTTCAACATGCGACCCCTCTAGTGGAAGGGTTTGACTTGTAGGTGACGAAAAATAGTGTCGCGAGTTCGCTAGTACAAGCTACTAGTGTTAGTACAGCTAGAAATTAGTTTAGCTCCGATTTCAACTTTCGACCAGTCAAGTGAAAGGGATGGACTTGTAGATGACGAAAAATAGTGTCGCGAATTCGCTAGTACAAGCTACTAGTGTTAGTACAAGTAGAAATTAGTTTAGCTCCGATTTCAACTTGCGACCCCTCTAGTGAAAGGGTTTGACTTGTAGGTGACGAAAACTAGTGTCGCGAGTTCGCTAGTACAAACTACTAGTGTTAGTACAGGTAGAAATTAGTTTAGCTCCGATTTCAACTTTTGACCGGTCAAATGAAAGGGATTGACTCGTAGGTGACGAAAAATAGTGTCGCGAGTTCGCTAGTACAAACTACTAGTGTTAGTACAGGTAGAAATGAGTTTAGCTCCGATTTCAACTTTCGACCGGTCAAATGAAAGGGATTGACTCGTAGGTGACGAATAATAGTGTCGCGAGTTCGCTAGTACAAGCTACTAGTGTTAGTACCGCGAGAAATTAGTTTAGCTCCGATTTCAACTTTCGACCGGTCAAGTGAAAGGGTTTGACTTGTGGATGACGAAAAGTAATATCGTGAGTTCGCTAGTACAAGCTACTAGTATTAGTACAGGTAGAAATTAGTTTAGCTCCGATTCAAACTTTCGACCGGTCAAATGAATGGGTTTGACTTGCAGGTGACCAAAACTAGTGTCGCGAGTTCGCTAGTACAAGCTACTAGCATTAGTACAGGTAGAAATGAGTTTAGTTTCTATTTCAACTTTCGACCGGTCAAGTGAAAGTGTTTGACTTGTAGGTGACGAAAAATAAAATCGCGAGTTCTCTAGTACGAGCTATTAATATTAGTACCGATAGAAATAAGTTTAGCTCCGAATTCAACTTTCGACCGGTCAAGTGAAAGAGTTTGACTTGACAAATTCACTTGTCCAAGCTATAAGTGTTAGTACCGGTTGAAATTAGTTTAGGTCAAACCCTTTTCACTTGACCAGTCGAAAGTTGAATTTGGAGCTTAACTAGTTTCTACCGGTACTAACATTAGTAGCTTGTACTAGCGAGCTCGTGACACTATTTTTCGTCACCTGCAAGTCAACCCTTTCACTTGACCAGTCAAAAGTTGAAAGCAGAGTTGAACTTATTTCTACTAATTTCTACTAATACTAGTAGCTTGTACTAGCAAACTCGCGACACTATTTTTCGTCATGTACAAGTCAAACCCTTTCACTTGACTGGTCGAAAGTTGAAATCGGAGCTAAACTAATTTCTACCTGTACTAATACTAGTAGCTTGTACTAGCGAATTCGCGACACTATTTTTCGTCACCTAAAAGTCCATCCCTTTCATTTGACCGGTCGAAAGTTGAAATCGGAGCTAAACTAATATCTCGCGGTACTAACACTAGTAGCTTGTACTAGCGAACTCGCGACACTATTTTTCGTCATCCACAAGTCAAACCCTTTCACTTGACCGGTTGAGAGTTGAAATTGGAGCTAAACTAATTTCTACCTGTACTAATACTAGTAGCTTGTACTAGCGAACTCACGACACTATTTTTCGTCACCTATGAGTCAATCCCTTTCATTTGACCGGTCGAAAGTTGAAATCGGAGCTAAACTAATTTCTCGCGGTACTAACACTAGTAGCTTGTACTAGCGAACTTGCGACACTATTATTCGTCATCCATAAGTCAAACCCTTTCACTTGACTGGTCGAAAGTTGAAATCGGAGCTAAACTAATTTCTAGCTGTACTAACACTAGTAGCTTGTACTAGCGAATTCGCGATACTAGTTTTCGTCACCTACAAGTCAAACCCTTCCACTAGAGGGGTCGCAAGTTGAAATCGGAACTAAACTAATTTCTACTTGTACTAACACTAGTAGTTTGTACTAGCGAGCTCGCGACACTAGTTTGCGTCACCTACAAGTCAAACCCTTCCACTAGAGGGGTCGCAAGTTGAAATCGGAGCTAAACTCATTTCTACCAGTACTAGCACTAGTAGCTTGTACTAGCGAACTCGCGACACTATTTTTCGTCACCTACAAGTCAAACCCTTCCACTAGAGGGGTCGCATGTTGAAATCGGAGCTAAACACATTTCTCGCGGTACTAACATTAGTAGCTTGTACTAGCGAATTCGCGACACTATTTTTCGTCACCTACAAGTCAAACCCTTTCACTAGAGGGTTTGCATGTTGAAATCGAAGCTAAACTAATTTCTCGCGGTACTAGTGCCGTTAATCATCATTAATTTGTTTTAATTTCGCGTTTAATCTCCCCAAAGACACAACAACTGATTAATATTCCAACCATCGATCAATATGATCGATCTAAACGGTTTCATTTTAACAACCCTTGCGTAAAGCTCTTTAATTTTGGCCTTTTTCGCGAAATTTTTCTAGTTCATGGTAAAAATTTCATAGTTACTAGTGTTGGTAATTATAACTTATAAATATTTTAAAACTTCTAACATTCATTGTAATAACCCTCCCACCAATCCCGTTGCGCGCTACAAACTGTTTAACCAATTCTATTAATTAAATTATTCGTACAGATTTCTTAATCGCCCCCCAAACACAAAACACACGGCCCACACACCGTGTGCTAAAGAGAGCCGCGCGCGCTGATCGGTGAGCCGCCGTGTCCTCACGGTAGATGCTCGGTGTTCCTAAACGCACGCGGCTAGATAAACGCAAACGCAGTTTTCGAACCGCTCGAGCTCTCGAATAGGCGCGCGCAAATTCGCTCAGCTCAAAAATTTTCAATCTGCGTTTTGGTCGCAAATTTCTCGAGAGAATTTCGAGCAATCAAATGTGCCCGTGAACCGAGAACGAAAGAGCTGCGTTTTATTTGCTCTTTCTCATTCGACGCACTCCTGCGTGTTGAACCCTGGTTGAGAACTTAAGGAACTTAATTCTATGTATCTTTAAATAGTTAACTCGCCACCGTTCGGATGTCAATGCGGCAAATGAACACGGAAACACACCGCTGCATTACGCTTGCTTCTGGGGCTACCAAGCTATCGCCGAAGAACTGGTCAACAACGGAGCCCTGGTATCGCTGGCCAACAAGGACGGCGACACCCCGCTGGACAAGGCCAAATCGACAGTGGCCACAAAGTGAGTTAGCTTATTATTTTTCTTTATGTTAAACTAGTTTTAAATTACCATTTAATTGTGTTCAAAAGGCTTCACAACTTGGCAATTGAGAGTGGACAGGAGCTGAAGAAGATCAGCTTCAAGGACCAAAACTGGCTGGGATTGAAAACTCGGTCTCGAGATGCGACTTTGTCCCGTTTCAAGGGCATCAACATTCAGGATCTGATGCTTCATTCCAAACTGGCCATCACTCCGGGAGGTGAAACGTGGCGCGGAAGGTGGCAAAACAACGATATCGTCGCTAAGATCTTGGCCATCCGAGAATGCAACACCCGCACTAGTCGTGACTTCAATGAGGAATTTCCGAGACTACGAATCTTTTCGCATCCAAACATTCTGCCATTGATCGGTGCCTGCAATTCTCCGCCTCGATTGATCGTCATCAGCCAGTACATGCCCCGGGGATCGCTGTACGATCTGCTGCATGGTGCCGCCGGAATCGTTGTGGATACGGCTCAAGCCGTCCGGTTTGCTCTGGACATTGCCCGTGGAATGGCCTATTTGCACTCACTGGAACGAATCATCCCGGAGTATCATCTCAACAGCTTCCATGTAATGGTGAGTGGGAATATTAAACAATATTTTCTCTATTGTGTTTTGGGCCTACTTGGTTGAATGATTCAACTGAATCAAAGCAGTCGAAAGATTCCTTTTAATTCAGCGCTCACTAAAAAAAAGTAAGTTGCTACTTACCGTGGTTGAATTAAAAGGAATCTTTCGATTGCTTTGAATCAGGATTCACAATATTTGATTTTAATCTCAAAATATTAAAACGAAATTTAATTTTTTAGATCGACGACGACTTGACTGCCCGTATCAACATGGCCGATGCAAAGTTTTCGTTCCAGGAGCGCGGTCGGGTCTATCAGCCGGCGTGGATGAGTCCGGATATGTTGCAACGGAAACGGACCGATCGCAACTGGGAGGCCTGCGATATGTGGAGCTTTGCCATCTGTGTATGGGAGCTGGCCACCCGGGAGGTCCCGTTTGCGGATCTTTCACCGATGGAAGCCGGTATGCATATCGCCATGGAAGGTCTTCGCGTGACGATTCCTCCGGGAACGTCACCACATCTGTCGAAGCTGATTAAAATTTGCATGAACGAAGATCCGGGCAAGCGTCCGAAGTTTGATATGATTATTCCGATTTTGGAGAAAATGAAACGCTAAACCACCATAAGTGACGGACGAAGAAAAGTGCCTTTAACAAAGAATGATTTCTTTCGAATTTAATTTATTTAAACTACTACTTTTACCTATTCTGTTCCCGTAAAACTCTTATCGAAAATAACTCTGCCAAAATGTAATCGTGTGCTAAATTCTATTAACCACCAAGCGATTGGAATGAAATGTTTTTAGTTTAGTATTCTATATGTTCAAATTTGTTAATATTTAGACACCTCTTTTTAAAGACAATCCCATAATCAACTAAAAAAACTATATCGAAATGTGTCTTATAATATGAAACGTTTGAGTATTAAAACAAACAATAGAAAAAGCCCAGAAGTGTTAGGAAGAACTAGACCCAGCATTGCGCGCGCCCATGCACAACGCAGCTAATTATCGTCGACGCACAAGTTCTAAGGACTCTTATATGTATACCTAGTAGTGCATGGCAGTTCAACTTAACAAAAGTTTTAATGTGTAGAGAGAAATATATTTTCTAAACATTTTATTAATATTGATATTGTTTTTTATCATCCGAAATTTCCTAATATTAGAGAAAGATAAATAATCTTTGAAACAGGGACGTCATTGTCAATCAAAAATCGGATCCGAAGTAAATCGATTTGTCTTCTCTTATTTTCGCCCATACACACCGGGGGTGAATGGATTGGAAACCACCCAGTTGGCGTGAACCCAAGAAAGAAAATGTGACACACGTCCGTGACCTGCTTCAAGGATGCGCTTTTCCGCTTTATTAGAAACGTAGGTAGGTACGGCTTTTGTTTGGTTCTCAAATCTGAAATGGAGCAGGAAAGTCCGCTCAGTTTTTCCAGCAAGCGCCACTCTCAGCCTAGGTAACTCATTCTCGGAAAAGCGCTTTTGTGAGAAAATTCTATCGTAAAGCTTCGATCGAAGCTTTGGGAAGTTATCAGAAACTGATTTGAATTTAAATTTAAAAATCTGAACATAAAATCATAAATTGAAATTATAATACAATGATTCTACAAAACGGCAGTAGAAAAAAAACAGCTTTAAAGGGTGTTTATTCAAGTCTGTATGGAAAAACCTGGTAGGTTTTTTTTTTAAATTTAAGATCTATCAGAAACTATTTTCGAGAGATAATCGAAAACAAACCCTAGAAATTTCTCAGGCGGGTTACCCAGAAAGACTTCTTCAACGTTTTGGCACGTTTGACAGCAATCCCATCCGTTCCAGAAATGCAAAGATGTTTTGCAGTAACTAGCTCCTCTGACTTATCAAACGATCCTTCCTGATTGGTATTGAAAAAAACTAATGCGGATTCTATGATATTTACACAAATATTGCCACACTACCTGCTTTAAACTGTGATACTCTTAGGTCAAAGAGTAACAATCAATCCGGATTGATATTTTGAGAAAAAAAAACAATCATAAGGAAAAAGCCGCCGCCGTTGGAGATATCCGATAACTTTATGATAATTCTCATCGCCTCATCGCCGCTGATAGATTGAACAGGTCAGCTGTTGACAGATCGAACAGATAAATCAGCTAAAACGTTGGACTAAGCATTTCGAACAACTCTTCCGAGTCACGAATAGCTGTGGCCAACAGAACCCGCAGCTCGGAAGGCCAACAAAAAGTCGCATTATTGGTGTCAACTCGGAAGTGCCATCGCTGGCTGAAATAGAAGCGACAATCAAAGACATGAAATTCAACAAAGCGCCTGGGATTGCCATTCTGCTGATATTCTGAAAGGCGACCCTGCCTTGTCAGCACGAATGTTGCACCGTTTTTTCGTTGACATTTGAGATACTGTAACATATCCGGCCGACTGGATGCAGGGTGTCGTTGTGAAGGTCCCTAAGAAAGTAGACTTAACAGAGTGTGGTAACAGGCGTGGTTGACGTTGATCTGTACAACCCTTGAAGTACTCTTCAAAGTGATCCTGAACAGGATCCAGAAGAAAATGGACGCTACACTTCGAGGGCATCAAGATGGATTCCGATCCGGATGATCATGTGTGGACCACTGTAACCGGTACATCGGATCTAAAATATTATTTAAGGCGAACTCAATAACTGATATGAATTATCGACAATATACAATGCAAAATAATAAATCTTTTCTGCATTTCATCTGAAACTTAAACTAACTAAAGATTACTTAAAATATTCCGTTAAAGTAATATGAACGTGACAACAAAATTTCCGAATTACAACTTCATGGAACCACCTTCAGCGAACAATCATTAAGTGCAATTACTGCTTAAGCTGCTTACTTCCGAAGATCAGTTGAATGGCCTCTTTCGGGGAGTTTTTGTACACCTAAATTGGAGAGAGAAAAAGTTTGGCTCCTGAAATTGATTTCCGAATGGAAAGGCAAGGTTTATTCGAGTATTCGCGAAAAAAGATTTGATCGTTTAACTTCTCGATTAGATTCCATCATCGTCTGGTCCGTCGAATGGCTTTAGAGACTCTCCATTTCCAGTATTCTTGTGTTCTAGATTTGTAAACCCCCAAACTAGTACTCTAATTGTTGATCAGCCCTCTTTACGTAGCTCATACGGTTTAGAAATTGTATAGGAAAGTGTGCTTGTGGTGCCAAGATTTGCTACATAAAAGAGATCCGCAACACTTGTTACACCGTTGCCGGAAACTCGATCGGTAGCCAACGCAGCACACGGCTTGTCACCATCCACCATCTTGCCGGGTTCAACCGAATGCAACAGAACGCGCTCACATTATTGGTCAGTCCCGCAACAACACAGCGAGGATTTCACTCGCCATGCGATCACCCGCTGGCCATCAAAAGGTTCTACGCCGTTATCCGATACTTCCAAGCGCCCGTCGACCGACATTCATTAGGAGAGAGAGCAGTAGGCAGCACCAGAGGTCGCTAAACCGCCTAGAAAGAAGTTCCCCGAAACCCCGCCATTGCTACAGCGAAACGTGAGTATGTACTCATATATTGTGCAACAATTTGTATTGGAGATGTACCGAATAGTGGTATTCGGTGAATGGCCGAATTCCGAATATTCACCTCTTCAACAATTCGGCCAAACGAATATTTGGCCGAATATTCGGTCGAATATTCTGTTTAGTTTTCCATAGAAATACAAAAGCGATAATTTCATTTTCCTTCTATATCTTCCATCTTAATGCCCCTCATATTTTAAAGTCGATTATTTTCAATAAGATTTATAATAGATCAGATCTACTTTAATAGAAGGTCGCTTTGGTTTTCGAAATGTTACCATTAGCAGAGAGGACATCAGATGACTTGTCGCTTCTAGGACGTTTATCACCAAGTTCCTATGAAATCTCGGACAAAACATGTCAAAACAGCTGCCAAGCTACGTGAAACTGCTGATTTGATATCGAATCTCATCAGATGTCTCCCAAAGTAGTTGCCAAAAAGAACGATAATCTTTAACCCGAAGCATCCCATACTTTCTACCACACGCATATCCACACGACCGGATTTTTTTAAAAACTTGGAAAAAACTTAAAGTTTAAACTTTTCATTGAATCACAGCAGCAGTGTTTAAATCGTTTCTAAGGATTAAACAAAAATTGATGTTTATTTTAAAATTAACTCTTCAAAATCGTTTTGCAACGTAAAATCCAAAAAATTTCAAAAAGAAATTTGAGTATTTTATTTGCTTTAGCAAATAATGTTAATATCCCGCTCAGATTAAACTTTTCTCGAATACTTTAATCGATTTATGGGCAAGCCTGGAAATATCAAGAAAATTTGTTATAACGATAATCAAAATAGAAAGCTATCTACAGTGAAAGCTACACAAATATTTCTAATATTATTTACTGAAACCATAAGTTTTTGATGAGTTTGAAGCTTTTTCAACATTACTTTAGCATATTTTATATGTTATCCAACATCAGTTGAAAAGGCCTATTTGGCCGAATACTTAGCTCCACTATTCGGTGAACCGAATATTCATCTTAACGGTTTTTTGGCGGTATTCGGCGCCGAATATTCGATCGACCATCTCCACTTTGTATTAACAGACAATTGTATCAATAAGGCCGGAACAAATTTCGACTACTTCTTTTGTCACTCGGAGTTGGAACGTCGCAAGGGGGGGGACAATAAAAAGTAATGCGAAAAACAAATAAATTGGAATAATTTGCACGAAAGCTTGAATGCAACAAAATAACATACTATATCATTGCACAAAACCTATAAATCAAGTAATTTCTTATTGAATAATTCAATAAAATCAAGAATACAAAAGGTGAAAAAACTTTCACCTTCCAAAATTTGTATTTTGGTCTTTTAATCTTTCGGATATTTTAAATTGTTTGTCGAAGTTTACGTCAAATACTTCAAACTTTATTTATTCCCCCCTTCGGGTTTTTGGAAATTCCGAAGGGGGGGGGGGGGGGGGTGACAAAAGAAGAAATTGATATTTATTCCAGCCTAATTTACGGCCCGCAACTTTTGCCAATTTACGTTGCGCGTGCCGGAAGATTAATCCGCGACATTTATTCTGCCGGATTGCCGAATTGGGTCGGACAGAGGAGCCGTTAAAGTACACACTAAAACTGCAATTATTCCGCTCGGGATTATGGTTTAACGAATCACAGGGAAATTGCTTAGACATCACGAAACTCTAATTGAAATCCATTCGAATCTCGTGAAACATCATTACTCCTGAAATATGAGACGAAATTCCTACGAGTGCAAAGGAACTCGAAGGAATCTCCTGAAAAACAGACGATGAGCTCCTGTAGCACGTTAGACACATTTGTTTTCCTTTTCCCTGTCGCTGTCAAACATTCCTTCTCTTTCCGTTCAAATTGCGACAATTAAACGCTGAGGATGATGTCATGCTGAGGCGACAAGCAACGCTTTGCGTTATACGTCCCAATGAGAAAGCAATGCAACGCATTGATATGTCATACTGGCGCGCCATGTCGCTTTGAAATTCACTACAAATCGTCACTTCTCTACATCTGATAATGCTTGGAATCGTCTTCTTTCTTTCGGGAACCATTAAAAACTTATCAGATCATGCTCGGATTGCAAGAATGCCGAAATTTGAACCGACAAAATTCCTTGTTTTTTTGTCGGAACTTAGAATTCATGAAAATTTTCTCGCCGATTAAAATATTTTTTAGTTTATTATCACAAGTTCGGACGGATCTTCAAACTATTGTGCTTAAAACCCGGAATCACCACTGGAAACCGAGAAAAAACAATATTCCCATTGGATTTCCTACTTGTCGTGCTTCAAAACACACTGGCATCAGCTTTGTGGCGCTTTCCGAAGCCATCTCATCGTAATGGATGAGAACTTGATTGGATCGATGGACTGTTGACCAAACCGAGGATTTCCACAATCGAGCAGCTAAATGATCTTGACCTGGCTGACGATATTGTTTTGCTCGCCCAAACACAACCGGATATGCAGTGCATACCCTCGACGACCTCACCAAAAGTTACAGGCAGAAGGTCTCAGAGTCAATGTCGAAAAAACCTAATCGATAGAAATAAACACAGGAAATCCCTCCAGTTTCATGGTAGCTGGGCAACAAGTTGAGAAAGTGGAGTGCTTTCAGTATCTTGGTAGCCAGAAAACGCCTGATGGTGGTACCAGGAAAGACATCGGAACCCGGATCAGAAAAGCCTACGAGTCTCAGGAACATCTGGCGCTCACGTCAGATATCTCTACGAACGAAAATTTGAATCTTTACCTCAAACGTGGAATCCGTATTGCTGTACGGGTGCAAAATTTGGTGCATATATGCAGTAACGACGCGAAAACTACAAGTAGGTATTTGTAAACCGCTGCCTGCGGAATATCATCCGCGCTTGGTGGCCTGGCAACTGGATCTTAAATGAGGAACTACATCGCCGGTGGCATCAAAAGGCGCTAAAAATCCAGATTCGGGAACGTAAGTAGAGGTTTTTTTTTGTTTCAATTATACATATTCGTTTCAACATCTTTATGTCATTCGCGACTTATATCAACGATGCAGTAGGCGGACACTCATTGAAAAACATATCCGGCACAACTGTGTTCGATGTTTACTCTCGGGCTTGAACTACGGACATCGGCTCAGGAAGCAACTGACTTTCCAACTGAGCTTTATCACAAGCCCTGTAAGTGGAGATGGATTGGGCACACGTTGCGAAAAGATAAGAACGAGATTTGCAGAGAGGCGCTTGAATTTCCAGAAGGACATCGGAGAAGAGGCAGACCCAGAAACTCGTAGCCTAGCCGCTCAAATCCGAACTGTCGACGAGAGTCTTGACTGGGATCAAGTGAAGACGCTGACTCCGGATCGTCAACAGTGGAGGTCTTTAACCACGGCCCTATGCATCGAAGGATCGGCGCGGGAACATTAAGTGAATAAGTATGGAAGAGTGGGGAATGGGCCACATTTTTTCGTTGTTCCATAACTTCTTTATCATAAAAGATAAAATGAAAATAAAAAATGGTATGGTTTTCTACATTTTCAAGGTATCATAAGGTATTTAAAAAAAAAATTTGATAAGTTATTTTCCCCAAATTCTGATTGTTTGAAAAAAAAGCAATATTTTTTGGATTTTGAAAAATGGTGGGGAATCGTGGGCCACCAAATCCAAATTGACCAAATGACATGCAAAGCTTATGAGTTGACCCAAAACTGTAATTTCATAATTCATTTCGTTATTTAAAAGATATTTCAGATTATGAAATAAAAAAGACAGCTGTGTATGATCGCATAGATTCCAAAACCTGGCTCGCGAACGTTTTGGCAAAATTTCTTATATAGGATGGACAAAATATTTTTCATAACTCTTCATTTGGCATAAGAAAATTTTGCTGACAGGTGATACGTATTTTAAGTTCTGAATGTGTATAAAAACATAAAAATATAGGTGGTTCAAGATGTGTGGCCCACGATTCCCCACAAGCTATGACTTGCAAATTGGTTGCGTTTGTGTGACTTATTGATGTTTGATCAAAAATTCCTTTTCCACGTGAAAGATCATGACAAAACTAAGATCATAAGCGTATGAGCATATTTTTGTTATGAACTTTAGGTTCCCCATCGATGAAATTAGCGGGTGTTTTTTTAATTATGAAAGTAAATTTTTCTAACTTTTTTAAGCTTGATAAATAAAAGAAGCATATGATGCGTATTTCAGTCAACAACACATAGGAATACATGCTCACGCAAAGCGACGACGATGACAGTTGGTTTGAGATTATTATCTCAACACACATCTGAGATATTAAAAGTGGCCCACGTTTCTCCATGGCACACGATACCCCACTCTCCCCTAAGTAATTTCTATAGTCAATTCAAAGTACCAAACAACTGGAAAAAACAAAACATGATGAATCTCATTCGCTTAAAGTTAGTTTGCATCGATCATTTGCAAGTCATACGTTTTTAAAAAGTTTTACTTTCTAATAATTTAAAGATTCAATTTGAAAAACAAATAATCAAAAGGTTATTTAATAAAAAGGGGTTGAAGTATGAAGAAGCTTAGATTTCTTAACCTTAACAGTAATGTTATCTCTTCGAATAAAAAGGAAAAATCAAAGTGTACAACAGAGTTATTCGAATTAGTTAAAAAAATTAGACGTGTAATAAAACACTCCAATATTATTATGATCATTGGTTCAAAAAAGGTTGAACATTGAAAATTTATGCTAGTTCGAACAGCTGTAGGGACTTGCATTGAGAATGGTATTTTTAGACATTTCACGCAGGAGAAGTATAAAAACTCATTTCTTATCAACAAATTCATCACTGTTTCAAAGAGTCGTTTACTTTTAAATATTAATTTTCTAAATTTTCGCAAAGCTAAAATTAAGACAATTTTTTCAAATGCAGATCGCATTACGATAAGCGGTTCCAAGTTTTAAGTGATTTTCTTGATCTTTTAGCTTGTTTATTGAAATTCCTTTCATTGTTTTCACCATGAAAAAAATCCAAAGATAATGGATTTAAATGGATTTATAAATGCCGCCGGTCGTGGCCTAGAGGATAGCGTTCCAGTCTTCTAAGCCAGAGTCCATGAGATCGAATCCCGATCACGGCACATATAGTACTCTTTCTGTGGTCTGGTGGTTTTAGCATTTGTAAGATGCTAGCCATAATATCCTTGAAAGATGTACGCCTTAGAGTTAAGTAAAAAAATTAGATCTCTTCAAAGAAACATGAAGTTTCACTGAGATCCTATATGTGTGTGTTCGTTTTTAAAAAAAAAAAAAAAAAAAATTGAATTCATATAATTGAAGACTTTTTAATATTCTGATAATTAAACTCTCCCCTGACAGGATTTGCCAGACGATTTACAAATACACTGCCGGCCAAAAGTTTGGGATCACCTCCTCAAAAACATGAAAATTTTGATCGGCCATGTCTCAGCCATCTTATTAAATATTGGAATTCTTTTGATCTCATTCAAGGGATCGTGAGCAAACCCTTCTTTGTATGTAATTGACAAAATGTTAATATTATATTTATATGACTTCAATTTAGCTTCAAGTTGGGACATTTTTCTAAAACCGAACTTAAAATTCAAAACCGATCATCTCAGGGTGGGGTGGACCCAATTTCAAAATTCGAGTTGCATTCGATTCCTTTTTTCGTACTTAATAAAACACATTTGTTTAATTTTGTGCGAAAAATTTACAACCTACTTTAAATATATAAAACAGCTACTCAAGTCATCGTCCAAAAGTTTGGGATCACCCCGTAGTATGGTACAACGGCCAAAAGTTTGGGATCAGTCTTCTAAAACATGTACTCTTAAATATTTCACGCGTATCTCTGTTATCGAACAACGTATTGTTTTTTTCTGGTTCGCTGATTTAGAAGTTATGAGTTGAAGCTTTATTGGATATTTCGTTAAAATATTTTTGAAGACTAACTTCTTCGGAACTTTAAGTAGCTAAAGTTTCATCATTTTCAGATGATTTTAAGCAAAACTATGCAAATTTGTTTTGACCATAACTAACTTGTCTCACAAGTTGTTGCAGATCAGATTGGCTTATTTGCAAGCTTATAAATTGCACTAAATTTGGAAGTCTTAGCTCAAAAAATATATCGTCTTAAATAAAAGTGCATGTTTTAAAAGACTGATCCAAAACTACGGGGTGATACCAAACTTTTGGAAGATGATTTGAGTAGCTATTTTGTATATTTTAAGTACATTGCAAATTTTTCGCACATAATCAAACGAATGTGTTTTAATAAGTACGAAAGAAGGGTTCGGATGGAACTCGAATTTTGAAATTTAGTCCATCCCACCCTGAGATGATCGGGTTTGAAATTTATGTTGGCTTTTGAAAAACGCCTCAAATTTAGCTAAATTTTGGTCATATAAAATCAATATTAACATATATTGAAATTCAATATTAACATTTTGTCAATTATATACAAAGAAGGTTTTGCTAACGATCTCTTGAATGAGATCAAAAGAATTCCTCTATGTAATAAGATTGCTGAAATATGGCCGATCAAAATTTTCATGTTTTCGAGGAGGTGATCCCAAACTTTTGGCCAGCAGTGTATAAAGATTAGAACTATTTTTAAGCCATTTCATTTGTTCTAATTGCGGTTTTTCTGTAGATAACTTGTTGAGGCAGCCCATAGCCATGTGTCAATTTAGAATGACCATCAAAACTTGATGGCAACTCTGGGTAGAAGTAGAACTAAACAAATAACAAGATAGATAGTTTGAGTGCTGAAAATCAACCACCTGGTGCAAAAGGCTTGCGATTTAGATTAAAATATAGTTAAAATCCTTAAGATTATCAGTGGCTTTAATTGCAAAGTGCTTTACTTCTAGAAGTATCATCCACGGTTAGTAATAATCACTTTCAAATAATAAAAACATAAAAATATACCCTAAAAATACTTACGAATATAGGACACGAGGAGATCGAATTGGCACGTTAGGCAATTATTAGCCCAAACCTGAAAATTTAAAATAAGGAAACTGTGAGTATAATAACCTAAATACTTACCTGAAATACTTACCTGAATACTTACCAAAATACTTACCTGATACAGCTAAGATAAATTCGCAAGTTAGTTTGATTAACAGATCAAACATAACCTCAAAGAAGTCAGAATTATCAATCAGATAAAAATACCTTCTCCGCTGTGCATAATAGACACAATCATTGTAAGTTATAACAAATCAATATTAAAAGAAGGAAACTAAATTTCTAAATTTAAATTAGGTTGATTTAAGGCAGTTTGGAGAAGAAGATCAAGGGAAGATTAAATCCTGTCAGTAAAAGCCTAAGGAGAGAAGGTTAACTATAAAATTTGTAAGTAATCTTAGTCTTAACAAATATTTTAAGCATCTAAAAGATTTAATACACTTTCAGTTGAGCTGATTTATACTGCTGCAAAAAATAGTAATCCGTCTCAAATAGATCCGAAAATACCGGAACAAACTCAAAAATTTTATATCGGATTAACGGATCAATACCTTTAAAATGGCATCAAGGCAGGATTTCACAATTACCGCCTGTGAAAAATGTGGCGAAACTTCTACGCAAGACGAAGGCATGGTAGGATGCAATGGTTGTGCTGGATGGTTCCACTATCGCTGCGTTGGAGTCACAGACGAAGTGAAAAAACAAAAAAAGTGGTTCTGTCCGAGCGAAGCGTGCCAACAATTGTTCTACAAATTTCAAAGAAAGCAAGAAGCAGGGCGAAAGGGTGCTTTGAAGAAAACAGAAGGTTCCGACAAATCAAGCACAACTTCTGAACAAAGAATGAGTCTTTGGAGCGAAAATAAAGATGAAACGATCAGAATGCAGGACACTAATCAGTCTGTCAGAGAAGAAACGCATGAGACTGAAAAACTACAAGCTTTGGAAAAACAAGATATGGAAATCGAGGCAATGACAAGGCAGTACGAATTGGAAGCAGAATTACGGGAACGGAAGCTTAAGTTAGAGGAACAGATGTTGAAAAAAGCTTTAAATGATAAACGGATGTATTTAGAGAAAGCCAAGAAAATGCGTGAATCCTATCAATCCCAAATGGATGCCATGGATAAGGAGTTAGCTGAGCTGAGTATCGGATCTAAGACCGGAATGGCGAAGGGCGGTTGTAGTAAAACTTCGACACCTGTGGGAAAATCTAAACTACACATCAGCAAAAATTCGTCCAAGCTTCCAAAGCGCGGAAGCTGCGATAAAGATACGTCATCAGATTTAGAAAGTAGCACTACTGATAGTATCATGGATAGCTCCTTCTCCGATTCAACAGATAGTGCTTCTGTTAGCTCTTTATACAGTTCAAAAGATGCTTCACGATACCTTGGAACAAATCGAGACGGGCCAACAAAAACTCAGTTGACGGCAAGGAACGGGCTAACACGAAAGTTACCGTCATTTTCTGGCAAGCCAGAAGAATGGCCTCTGTTTATGAGTAGCTACACATCTTCAACTGAAGCGTGTGGTTACAATAATATTGAAAACTTAATTCGTCTGCAGGAAAGTATAAAAGGTCCTGCATTAGAACAAGTACGTGGGATGCTTCTATATCCTAAAACCGTTCCAAAAGTGTTGAAGAAACTTCGACAGTTATATGGTCGTCCTGAATTATTATTACAACACTATGTTGACAAGATTCGTAGTTTAGAATCACCAAAGGCTGAAAGGTTGAATTCTTATATCCCTTTCGGAAATGCCGTGGAACAGCTTTGCGACCATTTGGAAGCCGCTGAATTGAAAACCCATTTAATGAACCCCACGTTGATCCAGGATCTCGTGGCTAAATTACCAGCCATCAACAAAAGAGAATGGGCTCGTTACAAAAAGAGAAAGTCTGTAGTCAATCTTCGCACCTTTGCTAAATTCGTTTCCAAAATTGTGGCGGAAATCTGCGAAACAAATATCGACTTGAGTCAATCGTCAGATCCCCAAAAAGTAAGATCCAAAGAGAAAGCAGTTTTCAATCACATAACCGAAGAAAGGCCGAGGAATACTCAAAAGCCGTGCAAAGCTTGTGGGCGTACGGACCATCGTTTACGTTTCTGTGACGTTTTCAAAAACATGCCACAAGCGCAACGTCTAGAGTTGGCAGAACAGTGGCAAATTTGCCATACTTGCTTGAACGATCATGGTCAACTCACTTGTCGATTCCGTAGAATGCGCTGTAATGTAGGAGATTGTCAGGGGCGTCACCATTCCTTGCTCCATCCGTCAGATGGTCCAATCGTATCTTTAAATGCACACTTTCCAAACTCGTCAAATATCATGTTTCGAATGATTCCCGTAAGTTTACGTTTTCGCGGAAAAGTCGTGAACACGATTGCCTTCCTTGATGAAGGAGCGTCAGTCACCCTGATCGAGAATTGTCTCGCAAAAAGATTAAACTTAGTTGGCCAACTAGACCCACTCACCATTAAATGGACGGCAGATGTAACACGAACCGAGAAAGATTCAATTCGAGCAGATATGCAAATATCATCGAAGGCGAACAGTGACGGTTGGGTGCTACGAGGTGTTCGAACGGTATCTCAACTACTTCTACCTGTGCAAACTTTGAACGCTGAGGAACTTAAAGTGCATTATCCTTTTCTAACTGAAGTACCAGTTCAATCCTTCTCTGGAGAAAGGCCTGGACTTCTCATCGGACTGAATAATTTGGATGTGATGGCCCCCCTGGAGACTAGACTAGGAAACGTCGGTGACCCTATTGCAGTACGGTCCAAATTAGGTTGGTCGATTTACGGCCCAATCGGGGAAGCGATAACATGTTCGACTAGTGGTTATGTAGGAATCCATGTGGAACCTACTAACCAGGAAATACATGATTTACTTAAACTATATTATTCTGTAGATGAGTCTGTTGAGTCAATATCAACTGAATCAAAGGAAGACCAGAGAGCGCGTCGTATATTGGAAACGACCACGATGAGAATCGGTGACCGTTTCGAAACCGGGCTTCTGTGGAATACAGATAGCCCCTGGTTTCCAAATAGCTACGGTATGGCATTTGGTCGCATGCAGGAACTCGAACGGCGACTAATAAATAAGCCTCAACTGTACGGAAATATTTGTTCACAAATCGAACAATACTTACAAAAGGGCTATGCTCACATAGCGACAGCTGAAGAACTGTCGGAAACCAACTCCCACCTAACGTGGTACTTGCCGCTGAATGTGGTTTTGAATAAAAATAAGCCCGATAAAGTTCGTTTAGTTTGGGATGCGGCAGCCTCGGTTAAAGGGGTTTCACTGAATTCTCAACTATTGAAAGGTCCAGATATGACGGTGTCCTTGCCGGCTGTCATCAATCGTTTCCGGGAGCGCCGAGTCGCCTTTGGAGCCGACCTTAAGGAGATGTATCATCAAATCCGAATAAGGACAGAAGATAGGCAAGTACAAAGGTTTCTTTTCCGCGCAGATCGCTCCAAGCCTCCCACAACTTATGTCATGGATGTAGCCACCTTTGGCGCAACATGCTCCCCGTGTTCGGCTCAATATGTAAAGAACCTTAACGCTAGTGAATTCGCGACAGAGTACCCCAAGGCATCGGCTGCAATTGTAAATAATCATTATGTTGACGATTATTTTGACAGCGTAGACACTGTAGAACAAGCGATTGAATTAGCCACTCAGGTACGATACATTCATATCAAGGGCGGGTTTGAGATTCGGAACTGGGTCTCAAATTCAAGAGAATTGCTTATTAAAATAGGTGAGCCTAATGCGATCCAAAGTATTCAAATCAGCCGAAACAAAGAGACCAACAATGAACGAGTCTTAGGAATTATCTGGAACCCGCAAGATGACATGTTTTCTTTTTCCACTACTCATAGAGACGAAGTTAGAAAATACTTACATGGAGATTCACGACCGACTAAACGTATCGTCCTCAGTTGCGTCATGGGGTTTTTTGATCCGTTGGGCTTACTCTCTCCATTCACTGTACTGGGAAAGATGCTTATTCAGGACCTGTGGCGCACTGGCTGCGAATGGGACGAAAAAATAGATGACGATTCATATGCCAAGTGGAAAAAATGGATCAGCATGATGTCCCAAGTTGAAAACGTTCGAATCGACCGTTGTTATCTTGGGAATTTACATTCTAGAGATATCGAATCTCTGCAGTGGCATGTGTTTGCGGACGCCAGTGAACACGCGTACGGCTGCGCAGTCTACCTTCGGGTGAAATGGTCTACTGGCATAAAGGTTTCTCTGGTGATGTCGAGCGCCAAAGTAGCTCCATTAAAACGTATATCTGTACCACGACTAGAGCTCATGGCAGCTGTTCGTGGGGCTAAAGTTTTGAAATCCGTTCTACAAAACCACACTCTGAAAGCTGAAAAAAGTTTTTTGTGGACCGACTCTAGGACGGTTCTTAGCTGGATCCGATCTGAGGCACGGAACTATCAACAGTTCGTATCTTTTCGTATTGCTGAAATACAAGAGCTTACAAATGTGTCGGACTGGCGATGGGTTCCCACTAAACAAAATATCGCTGATATACTTACGAAATGGGGCACTGGATTCTCTTTGGAGAACGATTGCTGTTGGTATCGAGGGCCTACTTTCTTATACGACCAGGAAAATCAGTGGCCAGAACAAGTCAATCCGCCACTCAATGTTTCCGAAGAAATTAAACCGTGTTTTTTGCTCTATCATGATAGCGATGAACGGTACCCACTTATCCCCGTGAATAACATGTCAACTTGGAACAAAATATTACGTGTAACCGCTACAGTTTTTCGATATGTTCAAAATTTAAAAAGAAAGAAGTTTGGAAAACCTTTACGTTGCGCGAAAGTTGACATTACACTCAAAGAAATATATCAGGTAAATTTTAGTCGTGTTCAATGCCCGCTTCAGACCGACGAAATACAAAAGGCGGAATCAATCTTATGGAAGCAGGCTCAGCATGATGCGTTTTCTGACGAGATACGTATTCTGGAAAAAAATTCAGAAAGTGACAACGACGAAATCAAATATCGTTTACCGACGTCAAGTAAGTTATTCAAGTTAACACCAACACTCGATGAAGAAGGTATCTTGCGCGTAAAGGGAAGGATGGAAAAAGCAAAACACATAAGCTTTGATACGCGTTTTCCGATCATATTACCTCGTGATCATGTTATTACTCTGCGACTCTTACAACAATACCATGAGAAATTTGGACACGCCAATCGTGAAACTATATTTAACGAAGTCCAACAAAAATTCTTCATCTCAGGTCTACGTCGTGCTATTCGACTCATCGCCAAGAGCTGTATGTGGTGTAAAGTTAACCGCTGCATTCCCCAAGCACCGATAATGGCACCGTTACCAATACAGCGCATATCCCCCCAGATTGGACCGTTTCAAGCCGTTGGAGTGGACTATCTCGGTCCTATTGAAGTCACGATCGGACGACGTACTGAAAAAAGATGGGTGGCAGTTTTCACTTGCCTGTCGGTGAGAGCGATTCACTTGGAACTGGTCTACGGCCTTTCAACCCAATCGTGTCTCATGGCAATTCGCAGATTCATCTGCAAACAAGGTGTTCCGACTGATTTTTTTTCCGACAATGGGACTAACTTCACAGGAGCCTGGAATGAGATGCAAAAAGAAATCAACTATAGATGTGCTGAAGCATTCTCGAGCTCTCGAACAAAATGGCATTTCAATCCTCCTGGTACCCCTCATATGGGAGGCATCTGGGAAAGGATGGTACGTTCAGTGAAGGAATCAATGAAAGTGCTAAATGATGGAAGAAAGCTTACCGATGAGATTCTGTGGACAACGTTATCTGAGGTTCAAGACATGATTAATCTTCGACCTCTGACGTACAAATCACAAGAAGTGTTCGAAGAAGAAGCATTAACTCCTAATCATTTCTTGAGAACAGTCAAAGCGGACGATTTCAAACCCGAAAATGAGACTGAACTAGCAGATGCATTGAGGAGCATTTTTCGGAGGTCTCAGTACTTGGCAGATAAAGCATGGCAACGTTGGTTAAAGGAATATCTTCCAACGATAAATCGGCGTACGAAGTGGTTTCAAGAACAAAGGGCAATCAAGAAAAACGATCTCGTGTATGTCGTGTCTGGTAAAGATAGGAAGAAGTGGACCCGAGGAATCGTTGAGGACTTAATTGAGGGACCGGATGGAAAGACTCGACAGGCTCTAATTAGAACTGCAAGTGGAGTAAATCGTCGGAGCGTAGTTAACCTAGCTGTGCTGGAGTTAGATGGATAAGGTAAACCCGGACCAGGGGTTGGCCGGAGTTACGGGTGGGGGGTGTTGAGGCAGCCCATAGCCATGTGTCAATTTAGAATGACCATCAAAACTTGATGGCAACTCTGGGTAGAAGTAGAACTAAACAAATAACAAGATAGATAGTTTGAGTGCTGAAAATCAACCACCTGGTGCAAAAGGCTTGCGATTTAGATTAAAATATAGTTAAAATCCTTAAGATTATCAGTGGCTTTAATTGCAAAGTGCTTTACTTCTAGAAGTATCATCCACGGTTAGTAATAATCACTTTCAAATAATAAAAACATAAAAATATACCCTAAAAATACTTACGAATATAGGACACGAGGAGATCGAATTGGCACGTTAGGCAATTATTAGCCCAAACCTGAAAATTTAAAATAAGGAAACTGTGAGTATAATAACCTAAATACTTACCTGAAATACTTACCTGAATACTTACCAAAATACTTACCTGATACAGCTAAGATAAATTCGCAAGTTAGTTTGATTAACAGATCAAACATAACCTCAAAGAAGTCAGAATTATCAATCAGATAAAAATACCTTCTCCGCTGTGCATAATAGACACAATCATTGTAAGTTATAACAAATCAATATTAAAAGAAGGAAACTAAATTTCTAAATTTAAATTAGGTTGATTTAAGGCAGTTTGGAGAAGAAGATCAAGGGAAGATTAAATCCTGTCAGTAAAAGCCTAAGGAGAGAAGGTTAACTATAAAATTTGTAAGTAATCTTAGTCTTAACAAATATTTTAAGCATCTAAAAGATTTAATACACTTTCAGTTGAGCTGATTTATACTGCTGCAAAAAATAGTAATCCGTCTCAAATAGATCCGAAAATACCGGAACATAACTAGTTTAAAATAATTTTGAAAATTTTTCATAACTTTTGATGAGAGTGTTGAGTTAACCAGTTTGATTTAATAGTATTTAAATTAATAATTATATGAATTGGCACTATTTTTATTTCATTTCTGTATCTATATGATTTAGGGTTAAACTTTATTATATTCTGCGAGCAAAAAAAAAAAAAATATAATGTTATCAGATGTTTCCGGCATCGCAATTTAAACCTAACTGATGGTGAAAAATAAAAAATAAAAAAAACAAATATAAAAATTGGTTGTACATCTAATAAAATATTTCTCGTGGTTCGGTCCTCCCCATGCTGTTATTGGAAAATTCAAGAGCTGAGTTTCCACATCTTTTAAATGTAACCCAGTCTCGTGAGCTCCTGGAAAGCTTTCGCTCAAACAAACTTTTTCCTGAGAAAATGTATTTTCCTCTCTCACGTGTCCTTCCCTGAGAGAATCAACCGGTAAAAAAGTAGGTTTTCTCATTCGGAAGGAAATCAGCACAGAAAGGACTTCCGCCTCTCAGGTGTTTGTTTTTTTTTTTTTTTGGATTGGGAGCGTACGAGTTCCTTGCTTCTGACGAGATGTTGTTTTGTTCTTCCGACCGATGATTTCGTTCCACATTCGAGGAGGACATCCAAATGCGGAAGCGACATCCAAATTGCATTGCGTGTGATTTAGTTCCGTGTCGCGTGTGCGGTTTTTAGGTGTGGGGGTGGCTTTAATTGAGGATTGTTGTGTTGTGTCTTGTAAAGTAAAGGAAAATTTCTTTCTAATCGATGTTTCGTGGAGAATTTTCGTTGGGGTATTAGGAGTGTTTGAAAGATATGTTCAAGTGAAGTGAATTTTTCTCGTCCTGAGTAATTTTTTTCCTTGGGTTCACTTGTGGGGGAAAAGGTAGAATGGTACTCAAATAATTGCAATTTATATGCTAATCAGGCCGGTAACCGGATGGATTCGTCGCTGGTTTCGACAAACGTTGCCAATGGATGTACAAGGTAATATCAGAATTTATGAATAGGAGAAATCTTCTTCCAAAATAGAATCGAAAAATTGCAGCTAAATTTTCAAGGAATGACCTATTTTCTGGAATTGCAATTGCACAATTCACACTCCCACTCACTCCTCACACTCAATCAACCGGAATATAGGTCATCGTTTTCTTTGTTCTTGATAGCTGACAAGCAACTGGATGAGAAATAAAAATCCTGAAAATTTTGATTTTCAACAATTGACGATTTTATAATCGAAAATTTCTATTTTCAGTGTCGGTTCCGGAATTCCAATCAAGGAAGAGCCGGCAATATTGGTGGTGATTTGTAAACAGGAAGTCACCACCGGAAGCACGAGATGTGTCAACACTGTAGGGGAAGTTTCATCTACCTGTAGTTTAGGATCGCCGGAAGACCATCACGAGGATGGTGGATTCGGCGGAGGATCAACGCTGTATTCCGCAGTTCAATCCACGGGTGGTGGCACACGAGTGCCCTCACCGGAATCCAGCGTCGATGATTTGAGGTGTGAAGGTAAGTTCACCACCATGCTACGGGTTAATCGCTTGTGGAAAAGACATATTTTTCCATCGAATAAAATAATAGTAGCGGAAAGTGCACAGAGAACAGAGCTAAAACAAGCTCGAACAAAAAATCTTCAAAAATGCGTAAAGTTTCAAATGCTGACACCAAAACAATACGTTGAAAATTGACTTGAAATAGTGCCAACTATTGCGTCGTTCAAAAGTTACAAATCAAATTTACTAGTGTTACCTTTGGCTGGACAGAATATCACTTCCTTCAGCTTTGCACTACTGAGGCAGTCAAAATAAATAACAGTTTTGGAATAAATTTTTGTATTTCTTGGACGATTATCTTCAGAGGACGAACCGGCTATATCCATTCAATAAGAAACATCCTTGACGATCAGTCCTACCGATCAGAACTGATTCTAGACATCTCAAAGCGGGTTACTTTCGAGTATCGCTTTTGCATGATTTTGTTCAAAATTAAGTATTTTGAAGGAAAAGACGATTCACTTTTAACATATTTTTCCATAATTTGACGAAAGTGTCATGAAACTTCAACAGCGATTTTCTTGAAACATGTCAAACAGTTCATACGACCTGTTCAAAACTGACCCAATTTTTTTTTCTCAGTTTAATTTTGACAGTTCTCTTTGGTGTGTTTGGAGACATCTGGCGGCCCAGTCAAAAAACAAAAATTGGTTCAAACCCTCCCAAGGAAAGAAAATTTCGGAAAAATGGAAGCCATGACTTCCCAACTATAAATAAAATTTTTACGGACAATTGTTGTGACTTTGTGTTTTTCTTATTTGATACTAGATGACTCGGTGTGCTTTGCAACACCTTCTAAAAATTATTGAAATTTTTGGTACCCAGTTATTTAACTTTTTATTTATTTGTAAAAAATATATATTAAATTTCAAAATCACTAAAATGTTTTCTCAAAATAAAATTGCATTTTTTTTCATTTTAAAATCTTAATTTATTTTATTTTTTCTAAATCCGTTTTTTAACCCTTTTCATGACTCTGGTTTTATTTTGTTGGTGAAAGCACTTGGGCAGTGGAAAGGAGAGACTTTACTACTTGAGGGTAGAAACTGGAATACTTTATTCACTATCCTAACATCCTATTTATAGGAAAACCATCCCAATGGTTACATATCTAATTGTTTATTCATTATGTGTATGTTGTTATTTGTCCCATCGATTGCTTCGATTAGACAAATCTCAACACTCCTCCTCAACATACACATTCATAGTCTTTTAACTGCTTACTGCCTCCGGCGACTCCTCTTGAAGATGGGGCTACTTCTCTTCAACGCACACACCGGAACACGCTCCTTTTGCAACTCGATGACCTTCTATGGCACCAGTTCGATGACCTTCCCGGGATCTGGCACGATGACCTCCAATGGCTTCCGGTCCGACGACCTCCCAATGGCTCTGACCCCACGACTTTTCATGGCTCTGGCCTCGGCGCTCTTCCTGCGGCTTGAAGCATCCCTTCGCCTCTACGCCTTTCCTGAGGCCTGCGCCTCCCAGTGGTTCCAGCCCGACGACCTCCACTTGGCTTTCCGGTCCGACGATCTTCCATGGTACCGGCTCGGCGACCTTCCGTGGTATCCCGCTCGCAAGTCCTCCAGTGGATCCTGGTCCAACGACCACCACTTGGTTCATGACTTGACGACGTTCCATGATACCGGCCCGCCAACCCTCCATGGCTTTCGGTACGACGACCTACCAGTTGCTCTGGCTCGACGACCGCAATCGTGGTCCCAGCCCTTCGACCTCCCAGTGGCTCCGGTCCGATGACCTTGTTTGGTTCTGGCTCGACGCTCTTCTATTGGCCCGACGCCTCACCAATGGCACGACGACCTTCCTCTGGCTCCCGGCTCGCCGACCTTCCTATGGACTCCAGTCAGCTCGCAATAGATTCGGCCCAACGACCTCCCTTGGCACCTGTCAGACGACCACCGTTTTCCTGGCTTGTCGACCTCCACCTGGCTTCCCGGTCCGACGACCTTCCAGATGGCTCCTGGTCCTACAACCTTCCACGGTTCCCGGCTCGTTGACTTCCCTTGGCTTCGGCTCGTTGTCCTTCCATCGGCTTCCTGGCTGGATGACTGTCCACTGTTGATTCCGCTTCTCCTCCTTTCCACTAGTGCTGGGCCCATAACCTGTTGGTGAAAGCACTTGGGCAGTGGAAAGGAGAGACTTTACTACTTGAGGGTAGAAACTGGAATACTTTTTTTTCCGGGATTTTAAGCCCAATGGGTTTATTCATCCCAATATCCTCCGTGGCTTGTTATTTATAAAGGTTTTTATGTGTGTGTGAGTTTTTTTTTCCTAGATTTCATGAAAAAGATTCGTATTTCTGAGGAGAGCTAATAGCCGCTTTTTTTCTTCTGGACAGTTTGACAAAATTTGTCTTAGGTTGTCGGCCAACCCATAATCTTCCCTACCTTGGGAATAGGCGGTACAGTTCGTGAGGAGGTGTTTTACTGTTTTTTGAGTGTTACAGGAGGGACAAATGGGAGGATCTGTACGATCGAACAGATGTGAGTGGGTGAGACGTGTATGGCCAATCCGTAATCTGGTTAGGACTATTCTGTCGGGTCTTTTTTTATGGTCTACCCTGTTTGTTGTGGAATTTTTAACCTCTCGTAGTTTTGCACTTCTATTTTGGTTCCATGCAATATCCCAGGCTAGTTGCATCTGGTTTAATGCCCATTTGTATGCATCTCTTTGGGGAATTGGTAAAGAGGGAGGGTCTAAAAGCGATGCTCCCGCTGCTAGGCGGTCGGCAGCTTCGTTACCTGGAATGCCAGAATGTCCCGGTATCCATACAAGTGTAACGTTTTTACTAACAGCAAGATCACAGATGGATGATATCCACGGGTGTTTGAGGCTGCCCCCAGAAATGGCTTTCAGAACACTGGCTGAATCAGTGAAGATGACTGAGGGATGTGAATCAGGGCAGTAGTTTTCGAGGGCATTCAAAATAGAGTACGCTTCAGCGCTAAAGACTGAGCAGGCTGATGGTAGGGGTAGGCTACGGTTCTGTAGGTTATCATAGATGCCACACCCAACTTTCATGTTGTCTTTCTTAGAACCATCAGTGTAAATGTGAGGGAGGTGTGAGTATTAATGTTGAATCAAGTAACGGAAATAGGGGAGGATAATTTTAGAGGCTTGTCCAGCTTTGATTTTGAGTGACATACTTTCATCGATGGGAGGAAGTTTTTCATTCCAATAACGGAAGGGTGTTTGTTTTCTGGGGAAGATGGGGGGTAGGAGAGGGATTTTAAGGCTTTGGAGTAGGGAATTTGTTCGGATGATAAGTGGAGAGTTTTCGGAACCAGAAGTGGCTAACGAGCGCAGGGATCTTGATGTAAGGTGTTTTGCTACAAGATACTGAAATGGGTGCTGTCCACTTTCAGCCATGATGGAGGGGATTGGGCTGGTTCTAAAGGCACAACTAATTGTGCGGACACAATCATTGTAGAATGGCTCCAACTTCTTTAGGAGGTCTGATTTAGCACGGCTTACGAATCCGAGCCCGTATAAGATAGATGGGAGTATCCATCCATGCATAAAACGGAACAGAGAATGGCGATGTGCTGAGCTTGTATAGTTGCAGAGGAACTTAAGGATGTTTAGTTTGTTCTTGGCGTTCTTTCGAACTTGATCGAAATGTTGTTTAAAATTTAAGCGATCATCTATCCAAACACCTAGTAGTTTGGTTGAACGGACTAAGGAAATTGTTTGATCAAGCAGTTTGAGAGGAAGGAGTTTGTTTATTTTTCTACGGTTAGGTCCAATATGAAGGAGTTTGGATTTGTTGGGGGAGATAATAAAGCCGGCAGATGGGGCCCATTGCCCTATTGTATTTAGAGCGTCTTGCAATCTCTTTCGGGCGTACTTTATGAAAGGGGCAGTTGAGAGGAATAATATATCATCGGCATAAATCATAGTCTGTGTACGAAATTTCGGCAGATTGTTCTTGTGGATATCAAAAACTAATAATTTGATACTTAGCGAAAAATCCAATTTTATTTGGCGAGAAAACGAAACGCGGTTCAGATGTAAACTCTATGGCACTTTATTGGCTACTGACTTTGAAGCCTTCTGCTTCACACGCTTTTTAAGCTGATATCGCTGTTATCTACCTAGCTAGTAACAATAGGCACGAATGTGCTGGTGATCGGATTCTCGATCGTGCGATTGGGATAGATTTTTTTATATGATAAGAGAGATAAGCTCTCTTTCTAATTTTATGGCAAACCGACGACAATATATTCCGCTACGCGTGAACAGTCTGTATATTGTGGGGGATATGGTTGAAAAAGGAGTTAATAGCAATAAGAAAGAGGGTGGGAGCAATGACAGATCCTTGAGGGACTCCAGCAAGGATAGGTTTGGGTTGGGAACGAATACCGTTAATAAGGACTTGAATGGAGCGATTTGATAGGAAACTTTTAATATACTGGAGCATGCGTCCATTTATTCCCCATTCGGTTAGGGTATTGATGATCAACGATCGGCAACCCGATCAAAATCTTTGGAGATGTCAAGCGATAATAGTTCAAGGTGGCAACCATCTTCAATTGTTTCTTCTATGATTGACTCAAGCGAACAGAAGTAATCTTCTGTTGAGAGACCGGGGCGGAAGGCGTATTGTCGGTTATCTAGACGGTGGTCTTTATCCAATACTGCTTGTAAGCGTCTGTTAACCATTCGCTCCATAATTTTGCCTGAGCAATCTAATAGGGTGATGGGCCGGTAGTTATCGAGTAGGTGAGGATTAAGTTTAGGTTTGGGGATAGGGATTACAATCCCATTCTTCCATTCTGCAGGAATTGTTCCGTCTTTCCAAAGTTGGTTGATTATTTTTAAGAATCTGAGTTTGGCGGAGAGGGAGAGATTTTTAGGGAAGGGATAACCGATCCCGTCAGGACCAGCGGAGTGTCCTTTTGCTTTTCTGAGAGCAAACTCTAGCTCTCCCAGACTAAAGACTAAATTGTATTCGAGGTTATTGTTTTCGAGTTGATTGGGTTCATTTTGGGCTATGGGTTAGGGGGTTGGGGTGGAAGTAGAGGAAAAGTGTTCGCAGAAAGCTTCAGCAAAACGGGAAGGGTCATTAGTGTAGTGTTGGTTAAGTAGCAGATTATACTGGTTTTTTCGGGACTGACCACTGAGAACTTTTATTTTATCCCAGAGAACTGTAGGGGGGGTGTTGGGGTGGATTTCTTCGGTAAATTTCTGCCAGGAGGAGCGTTTGGCAGAACGGGGGGCTGCTCTAGCAGAAGATCTAGCGACCTTGAAAGATTCGAGGGCAATCAGTTTTCTGGGATCATCATTTGGTATCTTTTTCAATGCTCTAAGCTTTTTTCGGCGCAGCTTAACGGCATCCCGAACTTCGGGGCCCCACCATGGTACAGCAGTTTTACCAGGAACGCCACTGGTACGTGGAATGATATTTTTACCAGCTTCAAAAAGCGTTCGAAGAAAAGGGGATATGGATGTTGGGTTATTTATTTCCAGAAGACGGTCTACTTCATACTGGTACCCAATCCAATCGGCTTCTGAATATTTCCATCTAGGTCTAGTTGATGCAGTGGGAGTGGGGTGTTTTAATTGAATTAGTATGGGGTAGTGATCACTACCGTGAGTGTCATTAAGGGTTTTCCATGACATTTTGGAGCCCAGCTCCCAGGAGGCAATGGAAATATCCAGAGTTGTCAGGTTACCAGTAGAAGGATCTATTCGAGTGGGTTGATTGTTGTTAAGTAACGATAGATTTTCAGTTAAAAGGAGGTCTTCTATGAAATTACCTTTGTTGTCTGTATATGGGCAGCCCCATGAGGTTGAGTGAGCATTGGGGTCGGACATGATGAGAAAGGGGGGAGGAATTTGTGGGAGAAGTTCTAGTAGTTTTTCTGAGAATTCATGAAAGGTAATATTTGGAGGTATGTACATATAAAGAGACTATTGTAATTTCGATGGGAGAGTGCAATCTGGCAACTATGGTGTGGAGGGAGGAATTTACTTTGATAATGTCATGTGGGGTATTATTTTTAAAGGCTAAAGCAGCCCCTTGTCGGGTATTCCTGATGGGTTTGTGATTTGTTTGGGGTGAGACAGGGGAAAATGTATTTCAGACGGGGGGCAAGTTTGGTGATGGTGAGATAATATTTCCTTCAGATGGGGTGGAAATGGTGGGGAATGTTTGAGTGTAGTCGTAGAGGGCCATTTCAAAGATGATTTTAATTTAAGGGGCGAATGTTGATTTTACTCACCAAGGTGGCAGGGGAATGGCTAGGTCTTACCACGAGAATTCCGTTGATTTTGACCAATCTGCGAGGATGGGGGATGATGTCGTTTCTTTTTCAGTTCCAGTTCTGATTTGGTGCTGCGTTCCTCAGAGGATCCGCGGTTCCGGTTCCTCTTCGGGGTGGACGATGTGGAGCTGCTTTCGGAAATCATTGTGTCGTCGGAGTCGGCAGATTCTTCGGTTTCGGCAACCGAATTGGCGCAGTTCTGGAGGTTCTTGAGCTGTTCGATAAGGAGGGCAACTTGATTTTCCAGCTCACGGATCCTTTGGTCCTTTTTGTCTTGGTTGGTGTCGGTCTTAATGGCTTCCAGACGTTGTTGTACATTTGTGGAATTTTTGGTTGCTGCACAGCGGGTTCGGTACTCCTTGACAGCGGCGCCCTGGGAGATCCCAAGGTCTACACGAATCCGTACGATGGCCTGCTCTTCTTGTTGTTTTAGACAGTTCCGGCTGAATGCTGGGTGGGGACCTTCGCAATTCAGGCATTTTGGGTCTTTCGAACAGTTTGGATGAGCTGCGGTTTCACCACAAACCAGGCAGGTTTCGTTTTGCTCGCACCGAAGCTTAGTGTGGCCGAAATTACCACATTTATTGCACATCAAAGGACGGGGATAGTAGGTTCGGGTTGGAACACGAATATAGCCAAAGAAGACATGGGATGGGGGAGTGGAGCCGGTTATGGTGAGAACCATGGTATTGGTTGCCTCTTTCTTGCCGTTTACACGTTTCATAAAACGGTAGACCCGGGTTACCCCTTGGTCTGCCAGTTCTTTCTGCATATCATCGTCACTCATGCCGGAAACTTCCCGACATGATACGACACATTGGCTGGAGTTGAGGGTGGGATGGGATGTTACAGTGATTGGGGTGCGTCAATGAGCTGGTTGAGACGAAGCAGTTTGTTGACTTGTTCCTGGCTCCTGACTTTCAGCAGATAGCAGTTTCCTCCTTCAGTTGGGTTGGCTGATTCTATGCGGCCGACGGCTTTGTCCACAGACTTGGCGTGATAAACGGATTGGGAGGGAGCTTTGCTTTTTCGGCTGGTTTGATGGTCAGAAACTGTACCTGCCCGTATAAACCTTCTCGGTCCATCCAGGTGGGCATTGTTCGGCGATTTTTCTGCCAGGGCGGGCCAGTTTGGCCACCCCAGGGTGGATTCACATTCCCCTTTGTTGTTAATTGGATCACCAGAATAATATGTTCGAGAAAAAAAGCACACTACAATGTCTTTCGATTGGTATGTCCGTGATCGAGACACGGGAGAAGAAAACCAAAAAATAATTCACTTGAGAAAAACACGTCTATACTCGTCGACGGATCAAAGCGAACTCGAATGACCTTGAACACTTTATTTACTATCCTAACATCCTATTTATAGGAAAACCATCCCTATGGTTACATATCTAATTGTTTATTCATTAATATGCTTCCATGCTAATTTGGTTCCATTTTATCGATTAGTATTCAAAAAATTAAAAAACAAATACTGTATGAATGACCCTCTTCTCACTTTTTATCGTTCCTCTGAATCTGGGGAGGGGTGGGAAGGAGGGTGGGGAGGGAGGGAAAAACTTGTGCTCGAATACCCTCTCATGCCAAAATCGGTATCGTTTGCTTGATTAGTTGTCGAGTTATGCTATAAAATTTGTATCGGAGTTCCTCTTCCTATTTATCCCCTAGCTGGAAGGAGGGGATCAAGATCAAACATTCCGTGTATTAATGCACTCCGATGCCATATTCTGTTCCATTTGCACGATTTCATGAATGTTCCCATGTCATATTTGGTTCCATTTGTTAGATGAATTCTTGGTTTATGCAAAATCCCAATATATCTCCAATTGAAGGAAAAATAAATCTCAAAAAAGCAAATTACCATTTTATGAATCCAAATGCCTTCTCATGCCAAAATTGTTTGCATTTGCTTAATTAGCTCTCGAGATATGCGAAAAATTGTAAAGGAGCCCCCCACTCACCTTCCTATCACCCCACTGGAAGGAGGCAGTAGTACCAAATATCCACACCAAATACCCTCCTAAGCAAAATATCGTTTCATTTGCTGAGTAAGTTCCCGAGTGATGTAAAAATTGTTTGGGAGCACCCTCCTCCCTTAAAATTTTCCGACTGGAAGCATGGAGGATTCTCAAAATATCGTAGAAACATTTCTCGTAGCCAAAAAACATCTCACTCCGAATTTGGTTTTATTTGCTTGATTGGTTTTCCAGTAATGCTGAAAATTGTAAAGGAGCTCGCTCCCCACTTTCTATCTTCTCATATGAAGGAGGGAGTGGTACCAAATATTCATAGAACTATTTATCGTACCCAAATACTCTTCCAAGCCATATTTGGTTTTATTTGCTCGAATAGTTTTCAAGCTATGCAATAAAAAACGTATGATGCGAGGGAAAGGTCTGAAATAATCGTAGTACCATTTGTCATATTTCACTAACCTCCCATGCAAAATTTGATTCCATTAGCTTGATTAGTTCTCCATTTATGTAAAAAGTTGTAAGGAAGGCCCCCTCCCCCTACAATTTTTTAGTCCCTGAAGAAGATCCAAAACGGATTGAAACGTTGGACAAAAATCGTTTTTGCTCTAAATTAGACTGCAAGCCGGAATTTTCAAAGAAAAAAAAATATATATTTTTTAAATTTATACTGAATCCAAATTCAATATTTGTACTAGCTGTGAAGTTTTCGTTTATTTCGATTTGGTTCTCTGAAATAGTTACATTACAATAGCTAGCTTCATGCTTTACACAGATTTGAGACTTTACACTGATGTGATGATAATTTTTTAGCTGAATCATAATTTTAAAAAATATTTACCCTCTATTTGCAATTTTTTTACACAGGTTTGATAGAATTGAATAGGATCTAAAATTGGAAACAGTAATTATACTTTGAGTTTAAAATTGTACCCCATAAAGTAATTTAGAAATTAAAATCTAGATTCAAGATAAAAATTTTAAAACCGAAGAAAAAAATGAAATTAAATCTAAACTCGGAAACATGATGATATACATCAATGAAAGACGATGTTTTTTTCAATTTTTACCTATTTTTTTTAATTGAAAAATCATTTCTTACATCTAGATAAACCTAAATAAGGTTTGATAATTTTATGTTGCATTTGCCTCAATATCTACCACATCCACATGGGTTTTTGTTACAATCTTTCGGCAGAACGCAATTTCCGTTTTTATTTCGAACGTAGCCATCCACACAGAAACAACCTGGAACGCACAGAGTAATGCAAGCCATCGTATCATAAATTTGGTAGTTTTCGCAGGTTTTGGGGCAAGCTGTTCCGCAAGAATTGTACGCTTCATTCGGTTTCGAGCATTCTGGTGCGCGGGAGAAAGAACACATTAGGTTTAAATTTTATCTTGAATTTCGAATGAATTTTGAGCTATACTCTACCTCCTTCAGATGGAACTGCAGCCGATTGGATGCCCAAAATGCACGCCATCAGAAGAACGAAAGTAACCGGTAAACCACGCATCTTGATCAACTCGAGGAACTCGATATGGAACTCTTGTTGCTAAATTCAGTTTTGCACTTTAACTGATGCTGTTATCTCTCGTTGTCAGCCTTTTTATATTCATAAAATGTTGCTCCACAGGCTTCGCAGGTGTCATTACGATCAAAGAATGGGCTTTATTCTGCAAACGTGAAACGTGACATATCGGTTGATAGTAATGAGGTGCTGTTGGTGACGATATCCTTGTTTGTTTAATTTGTTTGATATTCCTTTGATCTGATTCTGATTCTGATTTTAGCGGACAAGTACACGTATAGTTTATATTGTTTAGAAATTTTTTAAAGATTTTAAGCGTCCAAGTTGAAGAATTCAGATTAAAAATTCATATTAAGTTGTTATACAGAGTGCTTCTGAAATTAAAAAGTTGCGAATTCCCGTATTAAAATATACAAGCTTGCGCTTTCGGGAGCTTAAAACAATATTTTTTCCTTCCTTTTTGAATTTCATGGTTTATTTAGTTATTTAGAGGTGAAAGTTTTGCTGAACAATAATCCAAGAAATAATTTTGGTTCCATAAGTTCCATCCGTTGTTCTAGAGCAGTGGTCGGCAACCTCGACTCTTTGGATGTGAAAATGCAGCTCTTAGCAATTTTTTCTATATATTTCTGAAAAAAAAAAAAAACATTTCAAATATCCGGTTGAACCGATCATTTGTTCTTATATGCAAGTATTATAACTTTGCTAAGAAGCTATAGGAAAATTCCGAATGTTAACGTTCTATTAGCCATATAAAAAATATTATATTTTTGGAACATCAGAAATGTTCAGTTTTTTGTGTAAAAATTCCGAAGTATCATAATGTAACTTTTTGATGAGATTGAAAAACATCCTTTTGGATGTTCATTTGTTTTCTTGTGTATTTAAAAACAAGCAAATAGCGAGATCCACCAAATGACGTCGAAAATTTTTCATATTTCGGATAAAATACGAGAATTCTCGTTTTCTTGGTTGTCGCGAGTGTGCTTCACTTGAAAGCATAACTCGATTATTAAAAATCCAGTAATGAAACTATATTCTCCAAAATTAAACACAACACTAGGTATTTAAAAAAACTAGATTTGTAGAATTTGTTCAGTGGTTTCTGAGATACATCATGCCAAACTTGGAATTTTCGGCTAAGAATTCATTGTGGTCTCAAATGTCATTGACTATTTTTTCTCCTGCTCGATAAAATAAGGCCCAAAATTTCAATTTTCCTTGCCGACAAGAGGCTGAAGTTAGGGCGCTGTATCCAAATACGCATCTTGTTTTTTTTCTACGTTTTTGATAATCATTGATTAACTTTTGAAAAAAGGATAACAATCCATCTTAAATTTTCGGAAATTTTCACGATATTTAGAAATAATTTTTAATCAAATTGAATCATACAAATCGATTCGCATTCTTCAACAAATTGTTAATGGAATTACAATCTCCGATAACAAGCCTCATAAATGTTCACCAGTGATTTCAGCTAAATTTACCCTTTTACTTGTGGATTTATGTTTGCAAGCATAATTTCTCTGGAACTAGAACAGTTAGGGAAAATCTTTTATCAAATGGAGAGTAATACACAGATTCGAAATCAGTTTCTGTTTTTATAGGATTGTTATTTTGTATTTCATATAGGTGTCAGTTCATTAGTTATTAATGGTTGATTTCACTTAAAATGTAGTATTTTTTTAATTTCAGTACGCAATATTCCTAAAACTAAGGCTATGATCATTTAGTATCCGGGCAGTTACAAACGATTGTATTTTAAAAACTATTCATTTGATCGAAAAACTTTCTATGGAGGAAATGTAGGTGTTGACATGGCATTTAATATAAAAATATAAAAAAATATATTTATCAATGATTTCAAGAGATAATCTTACTTTTTCATAAAATCACTTTTTTTTTCTTTGCACACTTGTGTCAGTCATGTATTGATCTATTATTTTAACCACAGAAGTAAAACCTTTGCAAAATCATGATATTTTACACAAACTCACCAGGAAAAAGCAATTGGAATCTGGTTGGAACCTTTTCATTAGTAGGCATCTCGAAAAATTAAATCTCTTAAATCCGGTTTTGACATAAATTTCATCGTCCATCAAATCTAAGGAACTGTTCACTATTAGTTATTTACTAGGTGTCTACTAGTCGGAAAACACTTTTTGACTGACGGAAATGGATTAATTGCATTATTTTAGGGGTCTGCATTCAGTTATCACCGATAACCATAGACTTTTTACCATATTTAAGATCAAGGGTTCCATTCAGATGCTTGATTTGAACTTCGTGTGGATTCTAAAGTCTGCTTCATTTAATATTGGAACAAATTCTTTTGCTCATTGTGGCGCTCCTAGTGGACGGATTCGGAAACTTTTTTTCACCCACGTGTCGGGAAATTCATTACCTTTCACCATGTATTTATGTCATAACACCAAACGATAGCATTTTGTAAACAACCGCCATGGAAGCTGAACGGAGAGATCAAATTGTGCACAGTTTTCTTGAAAATCCATTGTTGTCGGCATCGAAGCTAGCTAAACAGCTTAAAATGCCCAGAAATATCGTATGGCGTGTTATCAAGCAGTACAAGGAAACATTGACGACGGCTCGGAAGCCGCATTCGAAGCGTCGGAGTGGAACTGTCGACCGGAAACTGCGTGGGAAAGTCATCAAGGCCGTCAAGAGGAATCCCAATCTTTCAGACCGCGATTTGGCCAATAAGTTCCAGGCCGCTCACAGTACGGTGCGACGAATTCGTCTCCGGGAAGGAATAAGGTCATTCCGAGCCAGCAAACAGCCAAATCGGACGCTGAAGCAGAACAATGTGGCCAGAATCCGTGATCGAAAGCTGTACGACCAAGTGCTGACCAAGTTCGACGGATGTATTCTGATGGACGATGAGACCTACGTGAAGGCGGACTTTGGGCAAATCCCAGGTCAAAAATTTTATTTGGCGACGGCTCGGGGGGATGTACCTGCAAAATTTAAGTTCGTGTTTGCGGATAAATTCGCCCGCAAGTACATGATTTGGCAGGGGATTTGCAGTTGTGGACAGAAAACCAAAGTCTTTCTCACTGACAAGACAATGACATCAGAAGTCTACAAAAAAGAGTGCCTACAGAAACGGATTCTGCCGTTTATTAGTGCCCACGACCGTCCAGTAATGTTTTGGCCGGACCTCGCAAGCTGCCATTACAGCAAAACGGTTATGGAATGGTACGCAACGAACGGGGTCAGCGTAATACCGAAGGACCTCAACTCCCCAAACTGCCCCCAGTTCCGGCCGATAGAGAAATACTGGGCAATCACGAAGCGGAGGCTTAAGGCAAAGGGAAAACTTGTTAGGAACATGACTCAAATGAAGAACTGGTGGAATCAAATCGCCAAAACGGTGGACGAAAAGGGTGTGCGCCGCCTAATGTGCAGTATTACGGGAAAAGTACGAGAATTTCTTCGAAACAGCAATGAATATTTTTTTTAATTTTTTTTTTATGAAAGAGTAAAGAAAATGCTACATTTGTATGAAAAACAAATTATGAATTCGTTAATAAATGACTGAACTACACGCAATTGTTTGTGTTCCAATATAAAATGAAGCAGGCTTTAAACGAGTTGACGATCGAAAATAGAATGCATGTTCGAAATGGCATTGCGTAGGAACCGGGGGGGGGGGGGCGAGGGGGTGGTAATGGGAAGAGGGGGGGGGGGGCTATTAAACCCGCCTCATGAGGGTCCATAAAAAAGAAAGCGAGATATTCTACTCTACCCTCAAAACTTGAAGTTCGTAATCAAATTTTGATGATAGAGTAAAGTTATTCGATAGTTATAATCTTGACCCAGAAGTGATGTTTAATCCTCTTATTTTTATTGATTTTGTTGGATTTTAACTTCTTCAAGTCATTCATCCCTAAATGTCAATACTTCAAAAACTATCCCTAGGTTCGGAATTCACCTACAGTTTTTCGAAATTTACTCACTTATTGATAGTAATTCATTTATGAATATTAAATTTAATAAAAGATTTAACTCATTTCAAGAGTTCTGGATCCATATAATATCAGCAAAATCGCAATTATATTAGTTTTTTTTCATATTTAAGAATTTTTACCCAGTTTAGGATTCTTGATTTTCGATTCGAATCATCATTCAAAATTCAAATGAAAAGCTGTATATGAAATCATCGATCTAATTTGGTTACCTATACATTTAATTAAAAATTTGATCTCTGACTTTCGAAACTCATACGCATTTTTAATATTGAGATAATATTTGCAAACACAACAAAGTTTCAAAATGGCGTTAAAAATTCAACATTCAAATTTTTTATTTTTATTTAGATTTGCAAGTTGGTTTGGAAATTCATCATTGAATTGAAAAATAATCATGGAAACCCAAAACATCAAAATTATAATTATGGATTCATGATTTAAATTTTGGCTCATATTTAAAATTCTATTTTGGAATCTTAATTCAAAAATAGATTTTTTTTAAATTTCAGGAAACGTTTAGAAATTCCGAGACAGATTGAAAATTCAAACTTTGAATTCAGGCTCTGAATTCAGATTAGATTCAGCTCGTAAACAGCTCATAGCTACAATGAAAGAAAAATTATCAAGATGACTATTTCGGTGAAGAATTCAAATTGCAAGAGATCTGATTGTTTGATTTCAAAATTTTTTATATTTAACCAAAGTTAGTTCGTTTTCTATTCAGCTGAAAATGACAAAAATTAAGTAGAGTTTGGGATTATTTTGCTAGATTTATTAAAAGTATGTGATGATGAAGAAACAAGTATCGTGTCTGAAAAAAGTTGCAGGGAATTTCACATGTTTTAGGCATTATTAGATTTGAAGTTTTTATAAGAGTAAAATTTCAAACTTAAATGTTTAACTAGAATCGAGTTTTTGAACTATGTTTAATAAGAAATATATGATTTTTTTTTTATCCTGAAATACGATTCAAAATCTGATTATGCTAAAAGATGAAAAAAAAAAAACTATTTAAATGTTTATTTTTGATTTTTGTCGAATAGTTCCTGTATTTTTGTCAAATTGTCTCGGATATTGCCGGGATTTTTGTTTTGAAAATTTGAAAATATAATGCCCGAATTATGACCGATCAGGTTATTGCCCGGACTTGCTTGACCTCGATACGTGCGGGAAAACTTTTTGCAACTTTAAGCTAAGTTTACCAGATTTTGATACCAATTTTTAAGATTTCAACCATCGATGAAAGTTTGTTTTGATATTTTGTTATTGAAAGATTATTTATTGAGGAAAACTGTCATAAAAAAAGTTGGTGAAAATAACCCCCCCCCCTCTAGATAATCAGGAACAGATTTGAAAAATACAAATGAAGAGATCAAAGAAACTCTATTGATTTTAAAGCTATTTTCGAAAATACTTATGTTCAATGATCGATCATTCATATATTTTGTTTTTTGTTTTTTTTTAAATAAATTCTAAGTTTTTCAATTTGAAATGAATATTTCCGAAACACCAGAAAAAAAACTAATCAAACCTTCGAATAAAGCTTCGGACATTAGTTAATCCTATGAATTATGAAATAGAATACATAAAATATTACCCCAGATTTAAAAAAAATCTAAATTTTCTGATAAATGTCCGTTCAGGTTAAAAACTTAGCCTGATAAAAAAAATGTTAGAAAAATGATCATGATTGTTTTTAATTATTCATCTTTGTTTTACATTGCTTGTCTTCATTTTCAATTGAAGGATTGATTTAAAAATTCGCTGTAGTATCTTAAATTTAAAAAATATCACGATTTGTGAATTTTCGATTATAAAAAAAACACTTAGAAGATTTTATTCAATAGTTTATTATAGATTTTTATTTGATATAATTAGAAGAAAATATTTAATTTTATAGCCATAGTGCCAGTGATCAAGCTCAACGATAAAACCATTTTCTATATTGAAAATCTTCCAGTTATTAAAATAAAGAGCTACAAGAGCTCGGAAGTTCAAAATAATAACTTGATTTAAATATTTATAATACAACATGTTCAATTTTTCCGACAAATTACAGATAGGGAAATGATCAATAAGAAACTAATAAAATTAAAAAAAAAACAATTTTTCTTGATATGATTGAAACCACAAAGATAATAATACAAATAAAGTTAACATTGCGCATGGAAATTTAACTTTGAAGTTGCTACTTCGTATCATTTTTCGAGCTTTCTAAAGATTAATTTAAAACCATAATCGATTATAATACATGTTTTAATGTAATGAAAATTAAGGAAACATTTATGAGTTTTCAATCGTAGGTTTTAAAGTTCATAATTCCAAGTTCTGAATATTTTGTCGTTTTCAATTGAACTTTTGGGTGGACAATAGGTGAAAGCTATGTTTTTGTTACTAAAATTTGGTTTCAAAAGCTTCCAAGAAAATTATATTTTCAGAAAACAAAAATTAACAGTTAAAAAACAAACTTTAAAAAAACATTTCATAACATTCAAAGAGTTAGACTTTAAAATTCGGTAAATTTATTTGAAAATTGAAACAAAATATAAAGATGAAAAAGATTAGTTTTTTATAATTTTATAAGGTTTTTTTTCAATAAATTCGTCTATCCCTTTTTAAAACTTATAGATAAAATTTATATGTTAACTCAAGGGAACTGCATTCTTGTGCCAAAAATTGAATGATTGATTTGGTAGATTTAAGCTGATTGCTTACTAATGAAATAACAAATTTACATTAAAGAAAAAATCTAATTCTAAATTTATTTATTATACCCATTTAGTTAATTTAAGAAATAGTATTTTAAAGATGAAAATGCATGATCGAGAAAAAAAATTAAATCTGCATTTTTTTTTTCTTAAATTTAAAAATGATATCATTACAAGTATTTCTGACATTACTGAATACAGTGAATTCATTTAACAAAAGTTGTTTAAACTAGCAGAATGATTCTATTGTTGCTTCAAAAATATCTAAAATTCAAGTTGGTTATAACGTTATTAAAAATGGGGAAAAGTAAACACATAGAAAACCTCTATAACCTTTTTCGCAGAACTCAATGTTACTTGAAGTCTTGGGGAAATTTGAAAATTTATTTTTTACCTCATGTTATGTTATGATTTTGTTCTAAAATTTGTCAAAAAATGCAGAAATTTTTATAAGGATTTTAAAATACTTTCAAAAGTTATTAAAAAAAGCTGATAGTTAAACTCATGCTTAGATGCATGCAGGGCCCCCAAATAAGTCAAATTTAGCTTTTAAATTCTCTGCACCTCAAAGGATTTTGTGGCCTTGTGTGATTTACCAAAACGGTTTTGAATGTGATGTTGAGCGTTTAGAAGAACAGGAAACACAAAATAAAATTGAGACTGAAATTGGTTTCTTGAAAAATATTTCATGTTAGCACGAGTTTTTGTAAATCTAAATTTTTAGTAATAAAGTAGAAGATACTAGGTTTAAGATTTTGTTTTGCTAGTTCGGATGACCATCGTGAGTCATGATACATGGCTTCCAACTTGTTGATGTATAGAATTAGTATTCGATGCATTTATTTTGAAGTTTAAATGGTTGGTTTCAAGTTCTGAATTTGTTTGGTTACACTTCTTAATAAAACCCCATTCTAAAGACGAGGTAGAGTTTTTTTTTGTCAAGATTTGAGTTTCAAAACAAAAGGTTGATTGAATTGAAAATCTAAATTTACAATTAAAAATTAGTTTGAATTCGTGACCGAATGTACCTAATTAGTATCGAAAAATAAATTGTCTCAAGCCTGAGTGATTTAAAACTAATTTCCGCCAGAGGCGAACAAAATTTCAGACTTTTTCCCAAGTAACAATTTTAGCTTCATTATGGTCAGCAAAATGTCGTTTGGACCACAGCATTAATCTTCATAAAAAGCTAAAGTACATTCTATAACATCACCTGGACTCTAATAAAGCCAAAATTAGGCTATTTGGCCCTATCCTAGGAACGTCATCATGACCAATCATTGTTAGTCATCAATATTGGTCACCAAAGCTTTTAAAAAGCTATTATAAAACATGTTAGAAATTTTTGTTTTTTTCGGTTCTGTCAGTTCTCGGAGTTTTTTTTTTTGTTTTTTCCAGCAACCGTAATGGTTGATGAATGATGATTGCATTATTCAGATATGAATCTGGTAAAATTAATAGTTAAAAAACCAATGTTTTACCCATATAATGAGCGTCTTTTCTACTGCCAGTCAAGATTTTAGGTAAAATGTATATGAAATAGTATCTTAAAATAAATGCGCCTCGTCAAATCTGATGGTCAATCATGATGGGATTGATGGAAAAAAGGCCTGAAAAAATATTTTCCAATGCTGGCATTGTGAATCCATCAACATGGCGTCATTTTGTACCCTTCGATTTTGCAACCAACATGGCGTGAGTCAATTCATAGTTTTATTATGGTTTAATGATGACCCCAAAAAAAGCTACGATTTGACGTTTCTTTCGCAAGCAAACCAATTACACGCTAAGGTTGAGTTCCTCATTTCTGAGTTGTTAATCATTAGTACAGTAAATGAGGAGACTTTTTGAATGAAAAGGGATTGGTTTTCAATGACCCGTGGAATAAATCATGAGTTGAAGTCAAATTTCGTTGTCTGACGCCATCTTGAAATCCAAGATGGCGGCTTCCGCTGAACTTTAAAATGGTGTAAATGACTTGAAATCGCATGAAACCCCAACAAAATGGGTATCGGGTGAAAGTGCTAAACGAGTAGAAGTCGAATTTCGCTATCCGACGCCATCTTGAAATCCAAGATGGCGGCAGCCGCTCAACTTTTAATGCTTAATGCTGACAAAAAGTCGCATTAAACCACCACTATACGAATATTGGTAAAAAGGCTAAGCTAGAAGATGTCGATTTTTTTCTTTCCGACGCCATCTTGGAATCCAAGATGGCAGCTTCCACTGAATTTAAAATGCTGTTAATCAATGAAAATCGCTTGAACACAACTTTTTTTCACGTAATACTACATTAAAACTACTATTTTAAAACAATTTAGATCATTTTAAATCACTTTTATTATTTTTTCATTATATTTCTAATGCATTTAGAACTTTTCTTGTTTTGTTTATAGTTTTTGATTTTTTTTGCCATTTATGTAATTCTTTTATTCCTATCATGCTATTATGTCTAAATTGTATCGGTCTTATTCTAGCGAAAACTATAAGGTTATGTTGTTTCTGTTAACCGTCTGATTTTGGCACATGTGCCAAATTCGATGTTTCCAAAATCGAATGTTGCCAAAAACGAACGGGGTCTGTATTGCGGTAGTTTTTGTGGGATTTTCAGTCACTTACAGATTTTTAGAGAAACGCGAAAAAAGATATTTGACTTCTATAATTTAGCCTTAGCCACTCAATACAATATATTTGGTAGTTTCATGCTATTTTCATTCATTTACAGTATTTTTAAGTTCAGCTGAAGCCACCATCCTGGATTTCAAGATTGCGTCAGAATGCAAAAATAAACTTTTTATAGCTTATCCCAATTGACAAATATCCATATTTTGGAGGTTTCATGCGATATTCAATGATTTAGAGCATTTTTTAAGTTTATAGAAAGCTGCCATCTTGGATTTCAAGATGGCGTAAAAAAAAGACATACACCGTCTTAGCCAATTTAGGCTCTACAGACTGAATAAATGGCATGGACAACTTAAGATTAACATTAAACACCCAGTACCGAGATGGGAATCGAACCCATGTCATCAGCGGACCAGCGATTACCGTCTTACCACACTAACCACTCGACCACCAAGACGTAAGATAGCAATATTCGACTTCTACTCGTAAACCCCTTCACCCACTACCAATATGGGTTTCATGTCATTTTAAGTCATTCACTACATTTTAAAGTTTAGCGGAAGCCGCCATCTTGGATTTCAAGATGGCGTAAGATAGCGTAATTCAACTTCTACCGGTTGATTTCTTTTAACTTATACCCCTATAATATAGGTTTTATGCGATTTTCAGTCATTTACAGTATTTTTAAGTTGAGTGGTAGCCGCCATCTTGGATTTAAGATGGCGACGGGCAACGAAATTTGACTTCTACTCGTTTATTACTTTCACCTTATAACCATATTGTGAAGGTTTCACGATATTTTCAGTAATTTTCAGCTTTGAAAATAAAAGAGGAAGCCGCCATCTTGAATTAATGATGGCGTCAAGCTTTTTTTTCCTACTATTTAGGCCCTTTCACTCAATACTCATATTGTAAAGATATCCATATCACTTTCGGTGATTTCAAGTTTTCAAAGATGTATTTTTTTCATTTAAACTCAAAACCAACACGCATAACTTACCAAAAATGTGTAAAAATGGGAGTTCCAATTCAAATATGTGCTATCTAATCTGAGCGTGTCCTGTTTTGACATTTTGATCGAGAACTGTCACTAAGTTTTATGGCGGTTTAATAATCAGGCACTGAGTGCTATTATAGAACATGCAAAAGAAAGCTTGGAGCAAACTTCTAAGTTTGTGTTTTATTATAGTTTTAAAAAAGCATTCATAACTCTTTCAAAATAACTAAAACAGTATGTTTAATAAAAGTTTTATTAGCGTTTTCAAAACCATCTGCAAACATATGGTCGAAAAAAAATATAAGCATTATGCATGACCATAATAAAACCGTCATAAAAAGAGCTGCACAAAAAAATGCCATAATTAAACCATAATAAAACTTCCTAATGCTAGTTGGCATAATCTGTGTTACTTGGGTTCTGATTTCTGACTTAGTTGTTATTGAAAATAATTGATGAGTTGTACACTATTAAAAATGTTATAAATTTAATAATAAAACTCTATTCAACAAAATTGAACACAACACTTGAATCAAAGATACAAAATTGAAACGATTTGGTCCTGCTAGTAAAAATTTGCAGAATACCAAATTTCGGTGTATCTCAGCTTAGATTTCTTCGCCGTCCCAAATGTGCTATTATTATTGATACGCTTAATTAGTGATTTTTATCAATATTGGTGCTGTACGACAGACAAATATATCAACAATGTGCACGCCTTTCATACAAAGACTTAAAATTATTCAAACGCAACAGATAGGTAGGTACCTACTTATTATTATGATTTTGTACGTGATCGACGAAGTAAAAACAGATCCTCACTGCAAGTGTAACGGGACAAAGGTCGCTTTTCTTCCTTCATATATTATTACTTTCCTTCCTACTTACTATCAGCTGATGAGAGTATGACATCGGTCGTGGGAAAATGCGTGTGCAATATTTAGCCAGATCATGAGCGCGACAAACATACCTAGTTTTAAAAATTTAAATAAATATAAAGCCTTAAATAAAATATGTTAATTGGGTTTTCATTTCATATCGGTTTTCTTGTTTTCTTGCAACAAATGCTGACTCTAAGGATATTAGAATTTATTTAAAAAAAATGAACGCCCATGTCACACCCTTCGAAATTGCAAACCAGAACCCGCAGAAGAGGCGGACCACTTTCTTCGATGTGCAAACAGCTACCACTGGAAAAAAAAAGAACGAGTTCAGTGAACTTTATTCGATACATTGACTTGATATTCTTCTCCTCTACCGCGCGCCGCCACACCGTCGTTTACGATCAACCGATCGGCCTGAGACAAGGGCCCTTAGATCAAACCAAGTCCACCAGCCAGAGTAAAAAGCAATTAAGCATTTTGACATCTTGATAACGAAAAAGCGACTTCGAGGAAAAATCATACCATTTGAGTTAGGAGACTAGCCCCGTGCATGCTGGCTGTGAGCAAAGCTACGATGGGAAGAGCCCATTTGTAGGAATATGTATTAGGCCTCTCCAAGAGCAGTCTAATAAAAGTTGGTACATACAATCAGAAAAACATAAGAACTTATTTGGCACGGTTATCTAGCAGGTAGAACAAACTTGTTACACAGGTCTATGAAGTTATTATTTTGTAATTGTAATTTTGTAATTTTATTGATTATCAACTTTCATTTTACAGCGGTGCTGAGAGTATTGTTGCTAATTAGGGAGGACAAGATTCAAATATTTTTGTATGTTTAAATTTTGCAATAACAGGTTTATTTTTTTTGAAACTATCATTTTTTTTTTAAATTTTTATTTTTGAATCAAGAACCAATTTCCTCGAAAACTAACGGCAAATTTGTTTGTTTTTCAAAACTAATTTCGTTTTTTTCACTTTCTCTAGAATTTTAACTAAATTATTTAAATTTTGAATATATTAAAACGATCATATTTTCACTATAAAATCATAAATTAATTTTTTTCCAGCAATCATAGAAATTATGAATTTATTCATTTAAATTTATTCAAATTAACAATTTTATTTCTTATAATTTTCTGCCGCTGTTTCAATTACTTTTAACCAAGGTTGCGAAATCTCATAAGATTGAGATTATTTTGAGTGAGATTTTTACTTTTTGAATCTCATGATGTTAATATATCTCATCTTAAGCATCACAAACGGTTTTTGTCATGAATGTTGACGTTCTCAGCCTGAGAGTCACAAGCAGGAAAACTACTTTTTTGAGGGCAGAGATGCCAGATGTTTCCGATGAATTATGACGAAGGAATAAGGAACAATATTTGTACAAACTCTTGAACAATTAAACTTGAAAGTCAGAATTTAAAAAAGTTTTCCTGTTCAAAAAAGCTGAACTTACCACAACTTTTTAAATCACTGTCAGTGAATGTAAAATTTCAGATACATTTTTAAAACATCTTTCTAGAGAACATACTTTTACACATTCAGTTTGATCAGGTTAATGATATGAATTTATTATTATTATTATTTATTTAATTGAAGACATGATAAGAACTTGTTTATTATATTCCTGTCTGAATAAAATGGTTTCTTGACTTCTATTCTTTCTATTCATAGTTTGCAAATGAATCTTTCATATTACTGAATGACGTATGACCACACTTAGTGCTTAAAACATAATCATAATCTGAAAAGTTATTTGAATATTTTAAATATAAGGAAACTCGTTTGGAATCGAAATTCTCACAAAGCTAAATAGATTTAATAATCATTATTCCTTGGTCTAAAACAAATGGTTAAGTTAGAAAACAGATTTGTTACATTTGAACATCGAAACAAAAGTTTAAAACCAACGAATAAACCATTCCAATGATATCGCCTGGCATCCCAGCTTTTGAAACGAGCTGGAATCGATAACATGTGAAAAGAATTCATTAGCCAAATAAAATGAAATAAAAAACAGCAAAATTTCCCTATCAAATGAAAGTAGTGGTTTGAAGTTTCTATCCAAACGATGAAACTTTATAATTTTAGTTTTTTAAATATATTTTAAATATCATTTAAAGCATGTTGATGAATATATTTGCTATAAAATAAAAGCCTATTTTTGTTGAAGTTGGCATACAAATCATCAATGTTATCGACTCGAGTGATGTTTGAAATTCCCTTTGGGAAATTTCTGATGTAGAAAACATGGCCGTTGCACCAAGAAGTAGTATATGATTCAGCAATCAAATGCACCAAAAAATAATTTTATAATAATCATAATATCATAATATTTATAATATCATGATTGTACACTAGATTCTTTCTTTAAACGCTTTAAGTTGTGGTTAATGTCGTGGTTAAAAAACGAGAAAACCATGCTAAAGAAAATTGTGTAATCTATTAAAATGGCCCATTCAGTCAATTTGACAAAACTGATCATATCCAACCTAGTTGATCTTTTTGAGGTGATCAAGATTAATTCGGAAAGCTAAGAGATTTGTTTGGAACATTGTTTCCTTCTACGGTTGTTCCGAATCTTTTGTAAGGTCTCCTAGTGCCTGTTCCGGTCCAAAATCCGTTAGAGCTACTTGAACACTCATGAATGGTGTTGAAAATAGCAGCATGTTCGAAAATCGTCAAATTTCGAAAAAAAATCGTCAAAAATTAAATTATTTGGAAAAAAATTCGTATAAAGAGAATCCGATGTAGTTGAAAGAAAGGCACCTTATGACGAAAGCCACCAAACATTTTTTTTAAAGAACCAATTGGTGTCAAAAAGCAGTGATTCAATTTTTATGTAACATATAAATATTCTACAATGAATACAAATGTACATATTAAGGTATATCAAGACAAAAATATGAGTGTTTAAAGTTTGATCCAAATAAATATGAATATAATAAGGATTGATATCCCTTAATTATTCCAAATTTATGTATCTCACACACTTTTACTGCTCTTGAGAACTTTAATGGACTTAGGAGATTTTATGACTGTGAACAAGTTCAATAAAAGTTGGTCTTTTTTATGTAAATAGCCGATGAAATACAAAAAAAAATCAGAAAAATGTGAGTATGGATAAGATTATCTTTTTTCTCAACCCTTGTATAATTGAATTGAATTTCGATTTTCAATAGGGTAGGCCAGAGGGGTCGTCCATATCAACTGTAAAATGTTTTTTTGCGATTGTGGCGTTATAATACATTGGACTGAGATGAAAATTGGTCGTCCATATATCATTTCAAATTTTTAGTGATATTGACGTTATTATACATCTGATTGGTATGAAAATTTGCACATAGGAGTTATTAGATACGAACAATTGATTTCACTTATCCAAATTTGAGTCAGGGGTCGTTTAAAGGGGTCGTCCATATTATTAATCACCGTTTTTGCAACATCAACGTTATTATACATCGGGTTCAGATGAAAACTTATACACGAAAGTTTTGAGGGACGGGAAATCGATTTCAGGTATCAAATTTGTTGCCAGGGGTCGACGAAAGGGGTCATCAATATTAACTAATTTTCTACTTTTTTATTATATTTACGTTATAATGCAATGGATTGGTTAGAAAATTTGCACATGGGAGTTTTGAGGGAAGGACAATTCATTTCAGACGTCAGATATTGTAAAAGAGGCCACCGAAAGGGATTTAATTATTTGGCAATAATTGCGATGTTATGCAATGATCATGTCACAATTTATACACGAGGGTTGAGGCGGTTAATTAATTCTGATTTCAATATTTGTATCGACCGATATTAACTGTTAAATTTGTTTTTGCAATTACTGATAAATTTGTGTTTTGCAATAACTAAGTGAAATTGTATCACATCGAGACGAAAATTCATACACGGGGGTTTTCGGCACGGTCAATTGATTCCTGGTTTCATATATAGTTCAAACGACATAAAAAGTGATCGTCCAACATTTTTGCAATTATTGCTTAACAATAAATTTGGAAATGCTTCTGGAAAATGCTTGGCAATCAACTCTCATACAAACTGCTCATGACAAATTCCAAGTTGAATGCGAAATGAAGTTCGTATGGAATCAGCTGGTAACTGATAAAAAATCAGCTTCATTTATTTTTGGTTGATTTTTAGAAGATGTTAGGAAGTTATCCAGTCAGTTTGAGAATTGAATGTTATCAATTTTGTGATTCCAAGTAAATTGCATAACTATCATAAGAACGGATTGGAGGATCAGGAAACATTGAAAAATGCACACTACCTTTTATGCTCAGTGGTTAAAAGGAACTTTTCCAAAGTTTAGCTATATAGGACTTTAACTTGATATTAGATCCAACTCTCAGTATCAAAAGTCAGAAAAAAGGATCGTAATCAAAAATATCATCAAACTTGAAAGAATATAAAAAAATATCATTTAAGTAAAAAGCATGCCACCTAAAATTTCGAAACATTTAAGTATATAAAAATATCTGAACCAATACACAAAAATACAAAAAAAAGTTTCGTACCAGATATCAGATCAAAAAAACAATCTATCAAGCACAAGTGAGTTTAAGAATATAAGCACTTGAACTCGATCAACAAAAATAAAATCAAGATTAAAGAAAATCAGCTTTTAAATTTACGTTCAAATATAACTGAAAATCCAGATTCATAAAGCCAAATTAAGAATACTGATATAAATTAACAATAAAATTCAGAATTAAATTTACCTGTTTGGATTACAATTTCTTATCTTACGATCATAAACTAAAATTTTAAATAATTTGTGATTGTTTTGAATTTTTATTCCAAATACTCAAAAAAGATTTGCCTTCATTCAAGGTTTCAAATGCAAATGCTTTAATCCAAAAACATGACAGTTTAAATTCTTTTTTCTTAATATCCTAATTTATAGTGCAATTTGCCAATCCCTAACTGAAAATTGAAAAAAAGATAATGATGACACAAATTTTAAAGACATTTTCAAACATTTTATTGATTAGAAAAGTGTTGCTGTAAAACGAGATGAACAGTGACTCTTCCCGAATTGTTAAATATTTGTCAAAGTCAGCTCTGTCAATTCACAATAAGATTTAATTAGTGTATTTAGTAGAAAGTCCGAAAAAAAAACGACATTTGAAATAATGAAAAAAAAAAATTAAAAATAAAGTTAATTTTCATTATTCTTTAAATGTTCTGGTTTTGTCCAATTCATTTTTTAATTTTTCTATTCCGACGATCATGCTTAAAGAAAACTTCAATGTATTTAAATACAGAGGTAATCACAAATCGAAAAAAAAACTCAGTTTATGACGACTCCAGCAAAAAAGATCCATTTTTTGTTCAAATCAATCTTCATCAATTTTAAAATACATGATCAGATAGGAGTTTATGAATAGGAGTGATGACTAAACTAAATTGAAACTTGATAGATTAAGCGTTCTCAAGTTACCGGAAGAAAATAAGTTCGCTAACCAAAAGTTAGCGTAACTTATTTGTATATTGAACTATAATTCTTGATTTTTTTTTATGACACAAGGGTATCCACTGCTCTCAAAAGGAAGGCTGACTAAGGAACAGTGCTAAAATATAACAAAAATTCTCAAAAATACAGGCTCAACAAAGCTTGCCGGATCAGCTAGTTTTATATAGAAACTTCATTCTTTAAAATTGTAAACATCACTTTCGTTCACTCAAATGCACTTAATTTGTAGAATTTGGTATAGTAGTTTCTGAGAAAGAGAAAGCCAAATTTTGGTGTTTTTGGGCTTAGATTTCTTTGCGATCCTCAATGTGTTAAATCGCCAGTAATCGAAACAAAAAAAGCTAAGTTTCACTAATGTTTTTCTTATAACACGACATTGCTTGTGGAAATTTATGAGTTTCAAGGCCTCTTTGAAAATTCTTGATTTGTTCTTATTTGAAAGAGTATTCAAAAATCAACTTTGTAAGATTGAGATTCAAAGTTGAGCAGTATTTGGAGAAATTATTAAATTCTGATTTGGTCCAATTCTTATGCAATATTGTGAAGAAATGAAATACTAGGAAAAAACTATACAATTTCACCAATATCATTTTTCAATTGACGTATGAAAACTATTTGAAAACTAACTTCGATAGTTTTGTTATATAGGGTGTCCCATTATGTCTGATTATGTGTCCGATTTTGATACGACCCTGATCATTCCGGTTGTCGTAAAAACAGCTGATTTTTGTTGTGTGTTGTTGTTTACCGTTCAACTTAAAATTCTGTGTATCGTTAGCTCATGTTTTTATAATATTCGTGAAAATGATAAAGTTTTGGCCGGGAAAGCGCAAAAATATCGTGCAAAAATGGTGTATTTACTTACCCTAAAATTCGGCTGAATTAGTTTGCCAAAGTGCGATTCGGAAGTATGAAGAAAAAACAGACTCGTGGACTCGTGGATAGAAAAAAAATCTGAACCGCCCCCCGGTCCGATGGACAAAATTTTGGACCGGAAAGCCATGCGTTTTTTTGGGACTGCGACTTGTTCTAGTTGTAAGTTGTAAGATCTTTTTTGTAGCATCACCCTTCATTATTTCTTTTTACTATATGCATCCAGATACACTTCCACTATGGATAAGTGCCAGGTGAACACTGGTTGAGCATTTGTTAACAAATGTTAGATCCTAAGTGCAACCTTACGTTACCTTAGTTCACACATAAGAGATCCTAAGTGCAACGTAACGTTCCCTTGAAAGATCCATCCATATTTAAGTACTCATGCGCACACATTTCCAGAAGTGGAAGCAAGCATTCTTTGAATGCTAAACCACCTAATCCCAGAAGAAGTACTATGTATGCCATGACCGAGATTCGATCTCATGACCTCGGGCTTGGAAGACTTACGCTCTAACCTCTAAGAGCGATTGACTCACTATAATGCTATATATCTATAGCCGCAGCCCGTGGCGTAGAAGATAGCCTTCAAGTCTTCTAAGCCAGTGGGTATGAGATCGAATCCCGGTCACGGCATACATAGTACACTTTCTGTGGGTTGGTGGTTTTAGCATTTGCAAGATGCTAGCCATCATATCCACGAAAGATGTACGCTTAGAGTTAAGAAAAAGGAATCTCTTCGAGGAAACATCAAGTTTCATTGAGATCCTGTATGTGTTTGTGTTTTTTTTTTTATAAAAGGAGGCTATAGAGAATATAAAAATGAGAAACACTGGATTTTCTCCTACAATGTGTTCATACTGTTCATTATAAATCTTGCTCACACATAATGGGACACCCTATAATAGTTCATTTATGAATTAAAAATATACAGAGAGAATGACTTAAGACATACACTCATGTTTTTGTACGCGGGCGTACGTACCGCGCATATAGACACCGCGTTAAAAAATCACATTCTCGAAAATCGCGTGAAAATGACCTTACTAATTGCAGGACCTTGTGAGATAAACCGGAATGGATTTTTGACACCGTCTTAAAATCTAAGATAGTGGCTTTCGCATTTATTAAAATTCTGTAAATGACTGGAAATCGCATAAAAAAACCCCACAATATGGGTATGTTTTGGGTAAGAAGGCTTTGTTTTGTCTTTTGTAAAGCATTAGTTTAATAGATTCTAGTTTAATTTTTGTTGTTTTTGTTAAATAAAATTGATCTCTTAAAAGGGAATCTTTTTCCACTGAGATTCAAGTCTAAATTTAGTTTATTGTATCGTACCAAGGCTCAACAAGTAAAAGTCGAATTTCGTAATCCGGTGCTATCTTGAAATCCAAGATTTTAAAATGCTGGACCACGAAAAATTCAGGAAATGATAATGATTGATTCCATGAAGGTAGAGAATATATTTTAGAGGTTTTATCAAAAAATTTAAATTGAGAAAGTGCAAAAAAACATTTTTAAACTGGTTCATTTAGCTGGCTAATAGACACGCCAGACTTAATTTCTGCACGGTGATCAAATCGTGCTCAAAATATTGGAACCACTAGAGGGGAGATATTTTGAAATAATACGTAAAGGACAGCAAAACGAACACTTTAGCGGGCACCTGGCATGCTTCCAGTCAGAAACTCTTCGTTGACAAGTATCGCCTCTATGTTCCGGAGATAAACAAAGATACGTCAAGTAAATATCTAGCACTTGAGGTGGCTGACGATCTGTGATGCTGCAAATCAGTCAGTGTTGTATTTTGTATTATGAACTCACTGTTTGAACTTTCAATTTTACAATTCTGAGCTCTATAGCATAAATACTGGAGGCATATTTTAGAACATAAAGAGTGAAAGTATGTTGATTTTTCATTAATTTTACCGAGAATCTCCACACAAATTTGAAGTCAATTGCGCCAAGTCGTGCTTCAACCAATTGAGTTGAAGCTTCCAGAAAGTCATTTTGTTACCTAATGGCAACGATACGGGGGTGCCACGTCGAAAATAAGGATTTTATTGTTATGGACCTGTCTAATGCACCCAAATGAGAACTGAATTTACAAATTTTAAATAACTATTTTAAATTAACTAATAATTAAATTACTAGATTTGTTTAAAGCTGGTCTTTAACCCTTTCCTTCCCATGGTAGCGCAGGTGATCCACAACTTTGCACAGCTCGCATTTGAACTGGGCTGTTTGGATCAACACCATTTTTTCACCGAATGTGTAAATATAAGTGAAGAAAAATTTCACAAAATTTGAAGAAAATCGGTTCGCTAGGTTTGGCTTGGCAGGTCAAAAGCTGCAAAAAAGTCGGATTTTTTCTAATTTAAATCAAGTCGTCATTTGTTGTTCAATAACTTGACAAGTTTTTATAATTTTCTTCAAATAAAAATACGGACATGCTGAAAGTTGCTTATGCAAGCAGAATCAAATGATGGTTTACTTAGATTTCAACTAAAACATATAAATTTTTGAGTAAGTAGAGTGGATCACTGGTGATACACTGGGAACAAAACGTACTTTTCTCCTTGTGAAGCTTCTTATCAATACTTAGGGCATCCGCAGCAATCGCGAGCAAAGTGAAAATGCTCGCGAGTTTAATCACTTCTATACCGCACCGGGGGTTAGTATCAAGGTGAGCAAAATAGGGCCGTTGCCGTCGGGACCGACGAAATCACCAAATTTGCTCACTAGAAAGGGGCGAGAGCAAACATGCACTGAAAAAATTCTACCGTTTTAAGCAGAATTAAACAAACGACGTTGTTTACTCGATTCTGAATCAATGCGAAGTGGCCAGCAATATGGCTCGGTATGACGGAAGCGAACCACTTTGACATACATACACGAGCCGAGGGCTTCAACGGAGTTGTTAAAAAACGCATCTTGGGCAGAAACTTTTTTTTATTGCACAAAAACTAATTCCATGAAATATTTCCGAAAAGCTCTTCAAGTCCGACGATTGCTTGCTGAAGATTTAATGGAGTGATAATAATCGAGACCAGTGCGCTGTGCAGGATTTTTGTATCCAACCGGCCAATATGGGTGGCATTCCAGTACTGTCCCTACCGATTCGGCTTTCGAAACGAGGTCTCTCAATAAGTTTGCAACTAATGGGACCCAGTTTTTCGGAGCAGCAACTATTTCAGTCAGCACGTTGGATAGAAAAAAGTTGGTGGTTTTTTTTTAGAAAAGTATGATTTTAATAGAAATATAATAAATAAATAAAGTTGAATTTTAGTTGAACTGTTTAGTTTGTAGAATTTTGTTTTTCGGGTCCATGTGTTAGGAAATATAAGTGCCCGGCGTTTTGAAAGCAAAATCGAGCTTAATTCGAAAATACATTCTTATCTGAACTTATTTTATTCAATCAAGTCGTCCTACAATTCAATAAGTTTTTAATCACAATCCAGCAAACGGGTGACACGGAATTTGAAACACCGTAAGGGAAACTCAACGCTTTGCCGAAAGGATCAAAGTTGAATCGGTCGCCGAAAACAACCACCACCGGTTGAAAGCGGTGTCCTATAGATATGATGACGAGGCCAAGCGAAGCCAACATCCTGCTAACTGCTAAGAAGTTCTTGCTGCATCCATCATCGGACCCGATTGCTGGTCGTCTAAGCTGCTTGGCCTTAAGGCATTTGCTGCTGCTGTACGGCATGCTCAACCAGGATGTAGACTTTGACGTCACGTTACGGATAGCAGCTAACCCGTCGAATAACTGCCAACAATCCCCAGGCCCTTTTAAGCCCAACATTAATCGAAATTTTAGCAAAAAAAAACTGACGACTCCGAAAATTTACTCGGTCCGTATTAACAGGGCTGGTAGCGGTTTGACAATGAAAAAGTAGGGACTTTAGTGACCAAAATTTTAAAAAAAGTGATCAAATAGTGACTTTGAGGACCGAAAAAAGTGACCAAATTGTGACTATGTAGAACGAAAAAAGTAACTTTGAAGTACAAAAAATGTGACCAAATCAGGATCGTGTGAAGGACCCGTCCATAGGGGAGGGAGGGGGGGTGGTCAAGAAGTCAAGAAAGTAAGGAATAAATTAGTTTCAAAATAATTTCTTAGCAAATTTGAAATTAGAAAAATCCGAATTCAAAAATAAATGTCCAATCTTGTACAAAACTTACCATGAATAGATGTTAGGAAAATGATAATAATTGTTAATTTTTATTCATCTAAATATGGAATTCTTTTCCTCATTTTCAACTGGAAGTTAAGTGAGAAATTCCGCTGTAATTTCTTTAATTTGAACAAAAAATATTTCATCACGATTTAAAATGTGAATTACCGATTACTGAATAAGAAATTAATTTTGAACAGAATTTATCCAATGTTCGATGGTTTAATTTAATTTGATAAAATGAAGAATATATTTATAATTATTTTAAAAGTGCCAGTTATATAAGCCAGACAGAAAACCTTTAATGAAGTAAAATCCTCCAGTTATCGAAATTTCATTTTTGAAGCTTAAATAATAACTTTATGTTATACTACACTGACAGAGAAATGTTAGAAATTGAGTAATTACGTGAATGATAAAAACTGATGAAAAATTAAAAATAATGAGTTCAAAACTTCTGTTATTAATATTGAAAGCAGAAATTAAATACAAAGTTAGTTAACACTGCGTATTGAAATTTATTTTTAAAGTTGCTACTTAGAACAATTTTTCAAACTTTTTAGATTAATTTAAAAATCATGATCGATCCAAAAAACATGATTACATATAAAAATTATCAATAAAAAGTTTTTAAATTTTCAATCGCAGGTTTTTGAGCTTTAAATTACAAGCTCTGAGTATTTTGTCTCTTTTGATTAAAATATTGGGTCCTGAAAGAACAGAAGGTTTAAATTATGTTTTATTATTAAAAATTTGGAGTTAAAGGCTTATGGTTGAAGAACACGAAAATTCAGAATTTAAAAACAAGGAAACAATTGTTAAAAATATGTCTAAAAATTTAAAAAGTTTGATTAAAATAAAATCCGGCAAGTTAATTAGAAAATTGACAAAAAAAACCGTAAAATAAAATTCGGTAAATTTATTTACCGAATGGAAATAAAATAGATTAACTTTTAAAAACATTTCAGGAGGAGTTTTTTTAATAAACATGTTTCACTATAACCATTTTGGTGCTTATTTTTTTGAATTATTGATTTGGTAAATAGTGTCCTAAACTAGAAATTTTGTCAAATTCGGCCAAACACATTTATTTAATGTGATATAGAGTTTATTACTAGTAAAATCAAACATTGATAGATAACTGATTATGGAAAAATGTCATTACAAGTATTTTCGACATCACAGCAGAAAGCGTAAAAAAAAACTTGATTCTATTTAAAGCTCATCAATTCATCAATTGATTACTATTTCATTTCATTATTACTCTTTCATTGGTTGATTTCCGGTGAAAAAAGTGACTTTTGGTGATAAAAGTGACCATTTTTCGGAAAATAGTGACTTTAGTGACCAAATGATGAAAAAAGTGACTTTTTAGTGACTGACCCCAAAAAAGTGACCAAGTCACTAAAAAGTGACTCGCTACCAGCCCTGTATTAATTTAAGATTAAGATTTTCTTCAAAAGTTTTCTCAGTGCAATGCTAAATTTGAAAATATAATTATGCTACCGCCCGGTGCGCGAAAGAGTGTGTATCCTAAAACCGGTCCGCTGAAATGAGCAAAACCGGGCCGCGTATACTCACTTATTGGTGCGTTTGCTCTTATGAAAATCATTTTGTCAACAAAAAAAATCGCTTCAGGATAGTTATTTCATCTGCTTAAATGACCACATGTCTCGAAATATTTGTAAAAGCTCGTGATTTTCTCGAAAAACGGCATGTTTTGTTTTCCTTGCGCAAAGTGTCATGGCGGCCATTGTTCAAGGCAAATATTAAAATATCAAATATTTCAATAAATAGACTTTCGAGGGATGCGTATACCAAAGAAGTTTTTTATCAAATAGGATCGTTTTAGTTTGTGATCAATGAAGTGATGAAATTCCATGTTTTTTGGAATTATTTTCTGTTTTTCATTTACACCCTATGTGTTGTTATCTTCCCAATGGAGCACAGATGATCCAGCTAAAAATCCAAATTTATCGAAAGGATCATTAAAGTATGCTTAAATTATGCATCTTTTGTTCTAGAACTTGAGCTGTAAAACAATATTTCTATTTTTAAAACGTGAAAAACCCCGTGGGAAAGAAAGGGTTAAACCCCATGATGTGTAACCAGAGTCTCGGAAATGTGGGTTTGTATCAACGTTCTTTTGGGGTCAAGTTGTAAGAGTGATGCGGACTTAAAAAAAACCAACAAGTAACAATACTGTTCACAGTATTTGCTCACACCAGAAAGGTAACTCCAAGTATGAAGCATAAAACGTGCGCCATCGTGGGGTCCAACCAAGCACCAAGAAGCGGTGTTGTGGTGGCAAGGTTAAAAGTAAAGATCGAAGGGAATGATTTAACGGGATCTTTCTTTCTCTCTTCTCGTTCAAGCTTTCGCGCTTTTGAGCATAAATAAGAACTAAATAACAAAACCAGAACATGGCCGGAAAGGAGGAATTTGTGTATGTTTTTTTTTCTTCTGGTGTTTTTATTCGCCTTTCTTGCTCCTTTCTTTCATCATTATATGGCTTAAAGCTTGTGAAGCTTGTGGTGTTTTTTCGGGATTGCAAAAATTCGGGATTTGATTGATGATGCGAGGCAAAACAAATCAAGTTTTACAAAATGAAACAAAACTGGAGTGGAGACGTTCGTTCAGTTATTTGCGGATGAGATTGGTTGATATGAAAAACGTCGATTTTATCATTCCAATTTATTAGAAGAAGTATATTTAGAGTTCATTTTATTGAAGATAAGCATGATGAATTCGTTTCGTTTGGCATCATAATACACAATGTTGAAACTTGTATTTGGAAATTTCAGATTTCCTAATTTTCGTATTCTTTGCCCTTATTTGGTATTTTAAAAAAACTTGTTCTTTCAGTTGAAAGTAATTTTGTGATGATGTTTCCTCAGTGTCAAGTTTATTTATATAATATCTTTTACCTTCTTCCCTACTATATAACCATTTAGCGCAAAAACGGTTATCTCACCGAAAAAACAAACCCTTGGGGAAAAAAAATCATACAAGTAAACAAAAAACAAACACACGACTTCGGCCATTCACCTCGATATGCGGCAGCGTTCTTGCAGCTGAAACTTTTAATGGGAAGAATAGGTAGTCTTCTAAAACGAGGAGCGAGCCTTAGAAGCTTTCAATAGAAGAAAAAAAAACTACCAACTATCGTGTGCTTCTATTTCCCCAGTAATGGTTGTGTGTTTATTTCTATCCCATTATGGATCTAACGAGAGGAGCTTTTTTCTTGCCTTGCTCGATTGTCTCATTCCTTCTGTTTGGAGGTGGATTCCCTTTGAGTGAGCCTGCGGGCTTGGAAGATTTGCACGTGTCGATCGCCACCCGCGCACAGTGGTACACAGTTGCACTAAACGTGTTATGGAAGATCCATTAAATGGGTAACACAATAAACATGATATTTAAATCACAATTTGTTACTTTTTAGAAGGAGAACCTCATGTGTGTTAGATTTATAAACCTAAATGTTTGATAAGGAAAAAATTACAATTATGAAAATAATGAAAAAATGACAAAAATGACAAAAATGACAAAAATGACAAAATGACAAAAATGACAAAAATGACAAAAATGACAAAAATGACAAAAATGACAAAAATGACAAAAATGACAAAAATGACAAAAATGACAAAAATGACAAAAATGACAAAAATGACAAAAATGACAAAAATGACAAAAATGACAAAAATGACAAAAATGACAAAAATGACAAAAATGACAAAAATGACAAAAATGACAAAAATGACAAAAATGACAAAAATGACAAAAATGACAAAAATGACAAAAATGACAAAAATGACAAAAATGACAAAAATGACAAAAATGACAAAAATGACAAAAATGACAAAAATGACAAAAATGACAAAAATGACAAAAATGACAAAAATGACAAAAATGACAAAAATGACAAAAATGACAAAAATGACAAAAATGACAAAAATGACAAAAATGACAAAAATGACAAAAATGACAAAAATGACAAAAATGACAAAAATGACAAAAATGAGAAAAATTACAAAAATTACAAAAAATACAAAAATTACAACAATTAGAAAAATTACAAAAATTACACAAATTACAAAAATTACAAAAATTACAAAAATTACAAAATTTACAAAACTTACAAAAATTACAAAAATTACAAAAATTACAAAAATAACAAAAATGACAAAATATACAAAATATACAAAAATTACAAAAATTACAAAAATTACAAAAATTACAAAAATTACAAAAATTACAAAAATTACAAAAATTACAAAAATTACAAATATTACAAAAATTACAAAAATTACAAAAATTACAAAAATTACAAAAATTACAAAAATTACAAAAATTACAAAAAATTCAAAAATTACAAAAATTACAAAAATTACAAAAATTACAAGCTACAAAACCAGGTACCCAAAAATAAAATAATGTTAAAGATTGACAAAAGTTTGTCTTTCCAGTTGTTCCGGTAGTTTTTGTATTTTTGAAATTTTGGTCATTTTGGTTATTGTTATTATTTTTGAATTAGCCTTTATGGTAATTTTTGTCATTGACGTTGTTAATCTTCAAATTATATTTTTACTATTTTGAATTTTTGTTAAATAATTCTTTTTTGTGAATTCATATTTCCATTTTGTTTAACTCTGACATGTGAAAAATGATACAGGTTTTTGAAGGATGGTGATTAGGGTGGCTCAAAATTGCATAATGTCTGTGAATTTGGGGGCTCATCCTTCAAATGGTAGATTAGGATGTTGAGAAAAAACTTGTGTAAGGGGCCAACTAACAAAAATCAAGTTTAGAGGTTCCGCAAACGCAATATTTGAAAAAAAGTCCACTTTTTTAAGATTTGGTTTGTAATAAATTCTTGGTCCGAAAATTTCCACAAAATTTATATATTTTATATTTTTTAATTTTTTTTTGGGTTAAAGACTACACATATAAAAATAAAAATAAACCAAATTTTTAACAAAACTTAAAATCAGTAAGCTGTTTTCTAAAAAAATTTTTTTTTTCATCGATACATTTTCTATTTAGCTGATCATAAAGTGTACCTAGCGTGAATTTTTTTAATGCAAATACCTACCATCAAAGATGTGGATTATTGTGCACTTATACTTTGCTGAACAAAGTATGTAGTTTGTATCATCGTGAGAAGACCTATTTTCAAGCCAATCCTAATTGAAAATTAGAATTTTTTTTATTTATTTATCAAATTCGACTCAATGAATATCTACTTGAAAATCAAAACACTTGCATAAAAAGACTTAGATGAATAAAAAACACCATCAGAAAGCCGTATGTCAAATTTGAGCTAATTCTGATAACGGGAAGGGTTTGCACTGAATCTCAAGTGTGAAAGGGATTCAAAGACTTTGTGTTCTGAAGAAACATAAAAACAAGTTCCTAATCAAATATTTTTTTCGTTACCTATCGATTGCTTATTAATGTGGATTTTATTAAAATTTCAATTCAGACTAACATTTTACCCCAAAACTGCAACACGATTGGACCTTAAACAAAAAAGTTATGACGGTTCAAAGATTGAATTTTGGTCGCAAATTGTCATTTAACACGCAATGAGTACATTTTACCCAGTGCGTTTAATATGAACATGAACATGAAACTCAAATTTAGCTAGAATTAATAACAATACCAAAACGCACAGTAAATAAGAAGAATTATTTCTAAAACTATTTTCTTACTAAAGGTAAAGACCATCACATAAAATTGAAAAAATATTAAATTTTCCCAATATGATTCAAAATAAATCAAAGACTAAGTATGAAATCGATGCTTTTTCTGGTAAATCATTAATCATCTGTTCTTAATGATGTTTATTATTGAACAAGAAATGTGGTGAAAAATAATTTGAAAGCAGTCTGGTTTACAAATTTTAAAGCAATATTCCGGAGCACCAGAAAAGAATACGAACCAGAATTTAAAGCTCCGTCGTAAGAATAAGTGCACAGAAATTGAATGTATGAAATATAACACTAGACCACTATGAGACTAGAAAAGTTGAAATCGAGTTCTAAAATAAATTTCAGATGAAATCAGTAATGAACCATGATTAAGTATTAAGGAAAAATGGGAATATGTAGATAATTGTTAATTTTTAATCATCTTGATAAACATTTTTTTCATCATTTTCAATGGAAAGGTTGATCAAAAAATTCCGCAGTAAAACCACAAATTATGATAAATATTTAACAGAAATGTGAATTCTCGATTTGGAAAAAAGTTAATATCCATTTATATTGTAAGAGAATTTCTTCATAAAACATTTTTGATGATTGATTTTTATTATAAAAAGAAGAGAATATTTTATTTTAGTTCAAGCGATCAAAGCCAGAGATAAATTGTTTTTTTTTCTAATCATTTTTGTTAATACTTACGATTTCGAATAGGTTCCGGAAGATCCTCAATACTTCAGCAGAGGACATTTGCCGACGAATCGAAACAACACATTGTTTTTGTTCGTTTTGTTTTCCATGCAATTCGGAACTGTAAAGCCTAGTCCACACTAGGAGACGGCTCGTCTCGAGACGGTCTCAGCGTCTCCCATTTTCTTCGGGAGACACTGAGACCGTCTCAGCTTTCCAACAACAACAACAGACAACAAAGTTCGTCTCATAACAAAAATTGCAGTTCATGTTGCCTAGTGTGGACTAGGCTTAACAATAGAACCGATGATTGCTAATGACATGTGATGATGATTAACGCGATACAAATGTTTATATCATCACACGGTTAAGCGAGACTACTCGAATTGGGTTCGTGGTAACACATATTCTGGGTAAGAGTATCAAAGACTCATTGAGAAATGAGTACTTTTCCGGTTAGGGAATCCCAAGTAACACAGATTAAGTAAACTAGCATTACGATGTTTTATTATGGTTTTATTATGGCGTTTTTTGTGCAGCTCGTTTTATGACGGTTTAATTACGGTCATGCAAAATGCTTACATCCTTGAATCGGTCATATGTTTGCAGATAGTTTTGAAAACGCTAATAAAGTTTTTAATCAACATACTGTTTTTAGTTATGAATGCTCTGTTTAAACTATAATAAAACACAAACTTAGAAGGTTGCTCCAAGTATTATTTTGCATGTTCTATAATAGCACGCCATAAAACTTAGTTTCTTGCGATTTTCAGTGATTGACAGCATTTTGAAGTTCAGTGGATGCTGCCATCTTGGATTTCATGATGTCGTCAGAAAAAAGCGAAATTCGGATTCTACTAGTTAAGCTTTTTCTCTCAATACTCATATTGTGAGGGTTCCATTTGATTCTCAGTGGTTAACAGCATTTCAGAGTTTAGTGGAAGCTGCCATCTTGGATTTCAAGATGGTGTCGGAAAGAATAAAAATTCCACTTCTACTCGTTTAGCTCGTATACCCAACACCCATATAGTGGTGGTTTAATGCGACTTTTTGTCATTTAAAGTTTAGCGGATGCCGCCATCTTGGATTTCAAGATGCGTCAGATAGCGAAATTCGACTTCTACTCGTTTAGCCCTTTCACCCAATGCCAATATTGTTGAGGTTTCATGGGATTTTAAGTCATATACAACATTTTAAAGTTCAGCGGAAGCCGCCATCCTGGATTTTAAGACGGCGTCAGACAACGAAATTCGACTTCAACTCATGGTTTATTTCACGGGTCATTCACAACCAATCCCATTTCATTCAAAAAGTCTATCCTCATTCACTGTACTAATGATTAACAACTCAGAAATGAGGAATGATTTCCTTAGCGTGTAGTTGGTTGGCTTGCAAGAGAAACGTCAGATTTAAGCTTTTTATATGACTCTCATAACACCATTATAAAACTTGCTAGCCATTTCTTTGATCATAAAAAAGCTATTAAGCATTGAGTTGACTAACGTCAAGGGCACAAAATGACGCCAAGTTGATGGACTCACAATGCGAGAATTTGTAAATATTTTTTCAGGCCTATTTTCCATCAATTCCATCATGTGGTCGTTCAAATATTACGTAACGCAATTTTCGGTCATTTTCGACCCCCCACCCCCCAACGTAACACATTTTTATCAGATTTTCAATCAAAAATTCACAAACCGTAACCAACTGCTAAACCCCTTCCCCCCCTAAACGCGTTACGTAATATTTGAATGGTCCCCATGATAGACCATCAGATTAGACGAGGCGCATTTATTATAAGATACTAAATATTTCAAACAAATTTTGAATAAAATTTTGACTGGCAGTAGAAAAGATGCTCATATTATGGTTAAAACATTGTTCTTTTGGCAATTAATTTCACCAGATCATATCTCAACAATGCAATTATCAGTCATCAACCACTATGGTTGCTGGAAAAAATTAAAAAAAAAAACTCCGAGAACTCACAGAATAGAAAGAAACAAAAAAAACTTTTAAATGCTTTAGTGGCCAACATTTATGAGATTTTTTTTAAAGCTTTGGTGACCAACACTGATGACCAACATTGGTCATGATGACATTTCTAGGAAAGCCAAATAGCCCGATTTTGGCTTTATTGGAGTCCAGGTGATGTTATAGAATGCGCTTTAGACACTTCCACGCGCTTGTACCGCTCAAAGGTGATTTTTATCCGTTCGCGTATCAAAAAATCTCAAAATTGTCTATAATTTTGATAATTCAAATCACACAAAACCAACGGAAAAAAGAGAAAAAAAATTTTTACACATGTTTTACATGATTTTGAAAATCAGTTTTTTTGTTGAAAAAAGTGGTGTTTTTGACAACTTTTACAAAATCATTTATTTTAATATATGGTTGATTTTTTTTCAAATATTTTTAGTATGTTCAGAAGCCAAAAAACACGGCTTCATTTTGTAGAAAAAAGAATTTGTTTATATCCAATGTAGTTGGTTTAAAAAGCGAACAAAAACAGTCGCAAATGAGTGAATTCACGTCACAAAAAAGAGAAGTTTTTAATTTTACGAGAAAACTCTGACTTTTTTTTAAATAAAAAAATGAGATTTTCTTTGAAAATGATAAGACGACTCTAAAACTCTAAAATTTATAGAAATCGGTTGGAGTCTAGCTGAGTTACAACAGCGCGGATGAGTGAATTTACGTCAAAAAATTTGATTTTTTGTTAAATTTTATATGAAAAATGTGCTCTGAAAGCTGTTTTGACCCTCCAGGTGCTCGGATTTTTACAAATCGAGCATAATTTAGTTGTTTTTTTAAATAAGTTTATTATTTTCAAATAAAAATACAAAAAGAATGAAAAAAAAAATTAAATTTTTTTGGTGAATCTTTAAATGAAGACAGTAGTAATTTTAACGTATGATCCCTCAATATGTTGCTATTCAAGTGCCAATCAAAATAAGGAAAAAGTTAGGTGCAGATACTGAAAATTTATTATTGTAAAAGTCGCAAAAACAAAATATCGTTTTTGAAAGTGTACATAAAATTTGAAGACTCCAAAGAATGGTTTAGTATAACCTCAGTATAACTTTATATTTCGTTCAGTCAACTACCCTGTTCTGTTTGAACTGAGTGAATTCACGTCACAACTTTAAATAAGCATAACTTCGTTCGTTGTTGTTCAATCGATAAGCTCCGTACATCAAATTGTGGATAATTGTTTTCTTTACAACTCAATCGAAGACACCGATATTCTATTTCCACAGAGAGAACAGGAAATCAAAGATGTATGTACTAAAGTCCGAAATGGTTAATTCTAGCGTGAATTCACGTCACAAAAGTAATACATCACAACAAAAACAACTTATATTTAAAAATGACCAAATTATATAAATTTTGAAGGAAATTCAATTTGCGACCGTTTGCTACATTTTTTTTTCATTTTCAAGTAAATTAGTTGACTTGTAGAATGATAACAGTGCAGAAAACTCCGGAAAAGCGATTTCACGTCACGATGGAATGTGTCCCTAGGAATATAGCTATCACCGAAATGAAATGTCCGGATACTGGATGATCATAGCTTTAGATGCAACATTTTTATACCACAATACATATTAAATTTTTATTTTAACATGATGTAATAAAGTTATCATTTAATGATAAAAAAAGGATGATCACATAGTTTCTCACATTGTGAGATAGTTTTTTTTTAAGTTTTTGATTCTCATAGAAAATTGTACAAAAAATCGAGAAATATATGTACAAATTTTTACATTTTTCGATAGCGTAAAAAACTTTACCTAGAATGACAGATTGGCTAAATGATATCAACTACTAACTTGACATTGCTTCTATTATCCTATACCAACACTGTTGGTGTAGAAATATTTTTCGGACAATTAAACATTTTTTTCAATAAAAATTTTATAATTCAGTCTGAACAAAAACGCACATTTTGAATCTCGTTCCAGTTTTCTGGAATATGATTGTTTCGCATCACGCGTTTATTAATTTCAACATTTCGTCGATCCAAACATTAGTTTTTATGATTTTAGTTAGAAGAATATATTCACATATATTGTGTGTTTTTTTACCCCTTAATGTATGCAGCATCTTCATACTTTTTCTTTAAATACATTTTTGACAGAAAAAATGTAAAATTTAATTCGAACAAAACCAAAAATTACTGCAATTGGTGCTCTATGCGTTATGACATCACAAATATATAAAAAAAACAATAAATTTGCAATCGTTTTCATTTGATTTTTCATTAATAGTTTGTTGCAAGTTACCGTTTTTCTTAGTAGGGTAAAAATTGCATGCTATTGATAATTTAATAATAACTGGTTAAACCAATAATTTTTCTGACTACGTCAATTTGTGTCCATCAATTTTAAAATTTTGGATGTACATGCGGTATGATTATTGGTTAACATTAAGTTTTTAGAATCCATTAAAGTTGAAAAGTGTTACATGATGCCCTAGTTAACGGTATTTGAAATTTTATTCCTATACATTATGAACTAAAATTCTAAAAAAAATCTCCTTATTCTAGCCTAGAATTGTAAATATGTTCCTAATGTGAATTTAAGCTAATCATAGCAACAGTGAGTTGGATGCTTTATATTCTTTCCATCCCAACAACGAACGGTCTTGTCCCTGTCTCCTCTGTTGTAGGTGCGCGCTGGCCTGATACCCCAAGAAGAAGTGACCTCCTACAACAGCACTGTAAGAGTTAAGATGACGAAGGGACAGGACGGGATTATGTTTCGGTGAGTGCGATGGACTTTCTTTCGCGACTACGAGGAGACCTCCACTTACTTGAGGCGTGCGCCCGTCCGATGCCTCATATGATGATTCTAGAGCTCTTCGAGAACTCCCGCTTTCCTCCGGCTTCCAGCCAGCTGGACACAGCGGACGGATCGGATCGCGCCCGGAAAACGTGGACTGGATTTTTACTGTTTCAAAGTTCGCTTCGAACACAAAACGCGAGCGATACGAATACGAGCTAGTTTGGTAGTTTTGCTTTTCACCTTTTCTTGGCTGCCAGTCTACCTGAAGATTCTCGCTAGAATGGATGATACCATAGTTGGGTCCCGGTTCGGGAAACCGGGATCGTCGTCGTTGTTGTCGTAAGTCGTAAGTCGCGAAGTCGCGCGCGCCGTTCCAATCGTTGTTGCTTTCGTCATGATGTTGTTGATGAGGTGCGCGCCTTCTAGGTCGTCGACTCAGGCATTGGGACGCGACCATTATTCCGGCGATTTTTGTTTCTTTTATTGTGCGCGCAATTTCAAGTGTTTGGTGCTGCCTTACAGTGATACTTAGGAAAAAAAGTGCGACAATAAAGCGAAAAATGTGATTCGTAAGTGACAAATGCCAGAAGATTCTTAAATTTCACCAGCAAGTGCCATCTCAGTGCCGAGTTTGAATAGTTCGAATTTTCAAAAAAAAAATTCCTCGATCATGCTTCGATCCTTCAGTGTGCTATACCCAAGAAAAATTGTGAGCGTTACGTCATACGTAACGACTAGCTTACCGTAAGAATAATTCTAGAATGGATGTGTACCAACTGGATTCCCCAAACGATGGGCTGAGCTCTAGTTTGGTAAAACTGGACGAGGATTTAGAGGAAATGTCCTTTGACGCTGGTTCGGAATTCAATTTGCATTTTTTCGATACCCCCGAAGATTCCAACACCCAAAGTGGACTTAGCGATCACGAAGAATCGGTGGAATCGAGTTCGACCACTAGGGGAACACCACCGAGCCCAGTGCCACGACTTTTACCACCTCCCCCACCGTTGGCTATTTCTGTAGGGCAGGATCCGATTTCGAGCACCATCGTGGTGACCAGTTCCTCGTCGCCAATGACCCTCGTGAATCCGGCAACCTGTCTGGTGATAACGTCCTCAGAAATGGCCAAGGTGTCATCCAGCAGCTTCGAGCCGCCACCGGGAATGGTGCACCAGCAGCGAGTGGCCACTGGGAATCGTTTAGGTAAATATTTGATTTTTTAGTTACAAAAGGTTAGAGGTTATCGATGGTTTTTGAGTTAAGTTTATAATTAGGCGCGGTCAAAAACTCTGTAACAGAAATCCTTTCTTATGGTATTAACCTTCCTATTCGGTTGGGGTTTATAAATGACCTCAACTGTACCTTCTCGATGCGATATCTCAGAAACGGTTGAAGCTAGATACATATAAGCAATTTTATGTCTTTTCCTAAAATGAGAAGCTCTTCAATCCATAATTTTTTGATTTTAGAAAAGGATTATCAGAGTCAACCAACAAAAAAAAAAGACAATTAGCCAGTTTGGGTCACAAGACCAGGATTACTTTTTGGATAAAAAATCAATATAACTAAACCGATTTCCATAACCAATACCATTTTCAATGTCTGCCGTCAAATGATTCTTAAAATTTTGGTGATTATCATCATCTTAAAAAATCGAATTTAAAGTCAAAGTGTTCATAAAAAATAAGTGTTTTGCAAAAATTTTTAGAAGGTTTTCAAATAACCTATCTAGGTATATATATATATATATATATATATATATATATATATATATATATATATATATATATATATATATATATATATATATATATATATATATATATATATATATATATATATATATATATATATATATATATATATATATATATATATATATATATATATATATATATATATATATATATATATATATATATATATATATATATATATATATATATATATATATATATATATATATATATATATATATATATATATATATATATCTATATATATAAATGACCCATTCCAAGCACCTCTCAACTGGAGAACCGATTTTTATTTTTCATTATCCAAAAATAAACTACATAGCGTTAGAAAGGTTATTTCTTGAGTGTCATTTTCCATTAAAAGATTTTCAGCTACCTTTTTTTTAGAATTCAGTATGTTAACGTTGAAATTTAAAAATTTTAGTAAGAAATTAAATTGATTTTTGCAAATATTCTTTATTTATAACATAACTTTGTCAAAAAACTTGCTATGTAAATAAAAACTACTGCAAAATGATGGTAGAGAAGCCATCTTTTAAGCATGATATAAAATAAATAACAGTTACTGCATGTTTACGCACCAGAATCGTTGATAAAGGTATCTATTTTTAAGCGTTGTGACGTCACGAAAATTCTACTGTTTTTAAATTTATGATGTACTGAAATTTCACATATTGTCGAAAATTGGAGATCTCTTCAAACTTTTTGAGTAGAATTTAATGCAATTTTTAGATAGAAAATCGGTTTAGCAGGTTGTGAGTTGCACCCGGGTAAAGAATGCGTTGTGACGTCACGAAAATTTATTTACTTTTTTTCGAAAACGTTCAAGACTTTTTACTTAAACACTATTATAGTATTTCTTCAATACAAGTTCAACACAACAATGTGCTTCAATAAACGAATTCTATTATCAAGTTTAAAAAAGAAACTAATTTTTTTTGCATTAACTTTGTTGTTTTTAAACATGTCTAATAAAACATATAAAACAGCGCTTAAAAACGCTTGATTCAAGAATAAACAAACTATCAAACAAATGAAATCCTCATCGATTTTGTAAAAGAATATTTGTGAATCATAAAGCAGGTAGTTATCTGTGATTTGAATAAAAATCTTGCAAAAGTTCAAGTTCTTCATATATCTATGTTAGAATGAAAAACACTGCTAGTAGCTTCTATTTTATTCTGGCATTATATTCAAACAAAATAAGTTCCATGAAATAAATGTAATGAGATTCAAAAAATCTTTGAACATGGTAAATTTAATAGATTAACTTTTTTTATTAAAAAATTCATAAGATTTTCATAGAAAATTCATTAATAAAATTAATTAAATTATTTTAATAGAAAACTGCCCTTATTGAAATTTCCACCTCAAAGAATGTCACTAGAAAATCCAAATCGATTCCCGTGTTCACATAAAATCTCACAAAAGAGACTTTGAACTGAATTACAAAATTAAATAAATTCAAATATGTACTAGCACAAGATCTCATGCAAAATTTGGGTCAGATTATTCTAAGGGAAGGGGTAGCGCAACGCACCTGAAGTTTGTATGCAATTATGTAGATTTTGTTTGGCATGATAAAAAAAAACCGTTTTTTCGTCAATAATTCAGGTCTTTATCAACCAATTTTTCTTTTAATTTGAGTGTTTTAAAGCTTTGATTATGACAATATTTCATCTGAGGAACGTCTTTCGATCAGAGTTATCGTAAAACAGCTATAACGTTCAATATTAGCGTCGATTAACGATCATTCAGGTATTTTTTGTATTTGACCCATCAGAAGCTAATTTTTGAAACTTAAAAACCTTTTTAACTAAACCATTGTCGAAATGGGATCTTGAGATAAACTTGATGTCATAATGAAAGTTTTGTGAATGACTATAATTAAAATAAATCAGCCGATAGGGACTTCAGAAATTGGTGCATAACTTGGTTTTAATGTCCTTCCAAACCCAATTTCTCATAATTTCATACAAATTTTAAGCTCATTGTGTCCTCTATTTCCGTGGGCCAATCCCCAAATTTGGCACTGGACTTTGTCTTAGACCTAGGATCTATTGCAGTGCTATTGCAGATCTATTGCAGTGCTCTATACCTTATCTGCTTATATTAAGCTTGCCAGATTGTCCGGATTTATCCGGGTTTGCCCGGATATTTGATGCAAAATTTTGAGAAAGTCCGGTCCGGCCCGGTTGCCCGGATATCGTGAAAAAAGCCCGGATTTTTTCACAATTTTCACAAAGAAACCAAAAAAAATCAAAGTTTTTTAGTAAGTTTCAGCAAAATCGATTAACGTTATGGACATTTTCAACGGTTGTTTCAAATAATTTTGCTGATTTACTTTTATAAACCTTTAAATATTTAAGTGTTCCAAAAACTTTTTGGAAGTCTGCAATTACATTAATAAAATATTAATTTCATTTTTTTGCATTTTTTCTTTGCTTTTATATATAATAACACCTGAATTTTGCCCGGTTTTTGCCCGGTTTTTGGATTTGAAAAATTGAAATCCATGCCCGGATTTTGCCAGGATTTTTTGAAAAAATGCCCGGAATTGCTAGGCCCGGATGGGGGTGGAAAAAATTCTGGCAACCTTAGCTTATATGGGCCTTAAAAATTTAATTCCTTTTAATTTTTGGGAATAAATGGATCGCTTTCATCACCAAATCACATTATTTATTAAGTTTTTAAGCATTTTAAGTAAATTAAGCATTCATTTTAAGATTATACTTTGATTTATTTCATGTAGCTAACCATAAAGTTTCGTGACGTCACAACGCTTTGCAAAACCCTGCTTTAAAAAATGGTGTTTGTGACGTCACGAAACTGAATCGCTCTAAAATAAATTGAAATCAAAAATTTGAAAAAAATCAAAAACAGCGATTTATTGGTTTTGATGAATCGATACTTTCCTGAAATTTTCATGAAATTTGATCAAATAGAAAAGCAGAAAATTGCGGCGTTGTAAAAAAAAAACTGAAAAGTGGGAAAAGAGGCGCGTTGTGATGTCACGATTCCTTTTGCTTATATTTTGTTAACTATTTATTCTATGCAAATACTTTTGGTTTCAAATTGTAGAGAATTAAATTTTGACCTTATAATGTACAATTTTTAACAATGTGCGATATGATCTGTAAACTTACATACAATATACCAAAAAATTGTTTTGCAAACGTTGTGACGTCACGCTGGAATGGGTCAAATCAATTTCTGTTTGTCAGACTGTCTGTTCCCTATAGACTCGGAAACTACTGAACCGATTTTTTTGAAACTTGGCAGGTGGAGGCCGGGAAAGGTTCCTATCATGGTTTGAGACCCCTCCCTATCCCTTGTAGGGGGGAGGGGGTCTTTCAAATAAATGTTATAAGTTCCCATTACTCGAGTACTGATCATGCAAATGGAACCAAAATTGGCATGGGAGTGTATTTCGGTACAAGGAATGTTTTTAAGAATATTTGGCACCCCTCTATAATTTCAGTGGGGAGATAGAAAGGGAGGAGGGAGCTTACCTTACAATTTTTTAAATAACGGGAGAAGTAATCAAGCTAATGGAACCAAATTTGGCATGGAAGTGGAGTGGAATACGAGAAATGGTTCTATGATTATTTCAGACCCCTCTCTCCTTCCAGTGGAAAAACAGGAAGAAAAGGGAGGGGGGGGGGCTCAACCCCTTTTTTGTAGCATAACTTGCAAACTATTCGAGCAAATGAAACCAAATTTGGCTTGGAAGGGTATTGGGGAACGATAATTAGTTCTATGAATGTTTGGTACCCCTCTCTCCTTCCAGTGAGGAGATAGAAAGTGGGGAGAGGGCTCCTTACAATTTTCAGAATTACTGGAAAACTAATCAAGCCAACTATACCAAATTTGGCATTGGAAGGTATTTGATTACCATAAATGATTCTATGATATTTTGAGAATCCTCCGTTCTTCCAGTCAGAAAATCTTAAAGGAGGAAGGTTGATCCTCGCAATTTTTTACATCATTCAGGAACTTACCCAGCAAAGGGAACGAAATTTGGCTTGGGAGAATATTTGAGCACAAGGAATGTTTTTGTGAATATTTGGTACTACTGCTTCCTTTCAGTGGGGTGATAGGAAGAAGAGAAGGGGGCTCCTTTACAATTTTTCGCATAATTCGAGAACTAATAGAGCAAATGGAAATAATTTTGGCATAGAAAAGCATTTGGATACGTGAAATGGTTATTTACTTATTTCAGACTTCTTTCTCTTTCAATTGGGGATACAATTTGGAAAGACGGGAGCTCACATACGATTGTTTGCATAAACCAAGAACTTATCTAACAAATGGAACGAAATATGACATGGGAACAATCATACCATCGCGCAATCATACCATGGAACAGAATTTAGCATGGGAGTGTATTTTAATACACGGAATGTTTGATCTTGATCTCTTCCTTCCAGATAGGGGATAGGTAGAAAAAGGGGCTTCGATACAAATTCCATAGCATTACTCGACAACTAATAAAGCAAACGAAACCAATTTTCGAATGAGAGAGTATCCAAGGACAAGAATTTTTTTCTGATGGTTTAGCAACCCTTCCCTCCATTCAGCAGAACGATAAAAAGTGGGAAGAGTTGAAAAAAAAATTAACAGTTTTATTGCTTTACTTTACATTACTACATTAGTAGTGTTGTAAATATCCTGTGAATCTTTGGATTGATATGATTTCAGATAGATGAAAAATTGTTTTTCTGTTCAATTATATTCAATTATAATAAAAAATTGGAGAGACTGATAGGGTGACCAATTTAATTACCAGTTCATTGAATTTTAACCTATTGAGAACTAAATGTGAGTAATATTGATACTTGCTTAACACTTTTCGTTTCACTGAGCACAACTACTCTTAAATTTTAAATTTAATTAGAAATCGGATACAACCTTCTGTTTAACTCAAGAATAAAAAATCTGCACATTTGGCCCATTTTATGTCGAAAAAAAGCACGGCGAATTACAGAAATCTCTCCTTGTATGTTATTACGGTTCCGAATGTGTTGAAAAAGTCACAAAGGAATAAAAATAGTAAAGTTTCATGTTTTATAAAAAAATCATTCTTCAGCAAAGTTTTATACATATTTGCTGATTATTCAGTAGGGCAGAGTGGGGTATCATGGGTCACTTTTTTCTTTGTTTCATAACTTCTTTATTATAAAAAATAAAAAGAAAAAAAAATAAATGAAAAGGTTTTTCTACATTTTTAAGGTATCACTAGGCATTTCTTATTATGATTTAAATACATTAATTTTCAGAGTTTTGACTCTTTTAAAAAAAAGTATTTTTTTTTATTTTGAAAAACTGTGAGGAAACGTGGACTACCAAAGCCAAATTGACAAGACAACGTGCAAAGTTTATGAGTTGACTCAAAACTTACATTTTATAATTCATATAGCTATTTTAAAGCAATTTAAACTTAGGAAATAAAAAAAAAGAGTTGTGTATGATTGAATAGTTCCTAAAACCTGGCTCACGAACGTTGCGGAAAAATTCCATGTACAGTGTAGAATAGGACCACAGAAAGTGACAAAACTTTGAGAAAAAAAATCCATTTAAGTGCATCAAACCATTTACAAATTGTAAGTTCCATTCTTCGAAGAAATTAAAATAATCCGTAGTTAAAACAATAGTCCTTTATTTAAAAATGCGTTTTAAGCATACATACTGACTAAAATAACGCGACATAAAATAGGACCGCTTTAGAATTCATGGTAAAAAAAAATTAAAAAAAAGGAAATTCATACCGTGATCGATTTGCAGGGTTAGTACTTGGTGGTATAACCCTTATTACGCATCACTTCTCGCACCCGGTTCGGCATCGACTCCACCAGCTTTTGTCACGTTCTCACCGGGCTAGCGTACCACACCGCCTGGATTCTCTCCCACAGCTGCTGCTTGTTTTTTGATTTTTCGGTGTACACCTTACGTTTAACTGTTTCCCATAGGTTCTCTATGGGATTGAGATCAAGGGACTGTGCTGGCCACTCCATAAAGTCTACCTTATTATCCTGGAACCACTTTTTAACCGTTTTAGCGGTATGTTTGGGGTCGTTGTCCTGCTGGAACTGCCACTTTAGAGGCATCTCCCACTCGGCGTGTGGCAGCATTACTTCCCGAAGCATCTGGACATCATGATGCTACCTCCTCCATGTTTGAATGTTTTATTTGTATACTGTGGCATATACGCACAGCCGAGTGGGCGATGGACCCAACTCTTTCCGTCCGAGCCGATGAGGTTCACTTTGGTCTCATCCAACCACAGCACATTTCTCCATAGTTTCTCCTTTTCCGGACCGACCCAATCGAAGTGGTCCTTCGCATACTTCAGCCGCGCCTTCAAGTGCTTCGGCGTCAGCATCGGCACCTTCCGGGGACTATTTCCTCCTGGTCTCTTCTCCGTCAACCGTCGCTGAACCGTCCCGGAACTCACAGATAAGTTCAGCTCGTCTCTGATCTGCTTAGACGCTTTGAAAGGGTCCTTTTGTGAGGCCCGCTTGATTGCCGAATCGTCCTTCGGCGTCGTTTTGCGGAGGCGGCCGGTCAGTTCCCGTTTGCCGGTGCTGTGAAGCGCGTTGAAAATGAATGTTTTTGACCTTCCTAAGTAGTCGGAAATTTTGCGTTGGCTTTTGCCAGCCTTGTACAGATTCCGGATGATCGCTCGCTGGACCTCCGTGCAGTGCTGTGCCCGACCCATCGCTTTTTCGCTGAAAACAGAGTAGGAAGAAGGAAATCTTTATGTTTTGTTTGTTTTCATGATTTACATGATTAATTTTATGGGAAATACTTACCAGGACACGAAAAAGGACAAACAACACCGAAAACAACACCTTTTCTTCAAATCTAGAGCGCTGAAAATGCCAGAACAGCGAACCGATGAGCTGGTCTTATTTTATGACGCGACTTTTTTCACCCTCTGACAGCTTTCTGGTCGAGTAGAACAAACGGGTTGCTTTGATTGCAACAAACGTGCAGTATACAAAGTTGGCGTACTACATTAAGTGCTTGCCGCTAGGTGTCGCATATTATTATATTTGAATTGGTAGTTTAAAGGTGATTTGAATATTTTGCATTAGAGCGGTCCTATTCTATTGTCCGACACTGTATAAGATTTAAGTTCGTCTCTATCGCATTAGATAAGATGGACAAACATTTTTCATAACTTTTAATTTGGCATATGAAAAATTTACATATAGTTTTAGCGTATTTTAAGTTCTGAATGTGTTTAAAACACCAAAATAAAAGTGATTTGCAAATTGCTTGCGTTTGTGTGATTTATTGATGTTTCATCAGAAATTCCTTTTCCACGTGAAAGAACATGACAAAACGGATGCAAATTTTGCGGGTGCTTGTTTAATTATGTAAGTGCATTTTTCCAGGCTAGTTAAATAAAAGAAGCATATGATGCGAACATAAATCAACAACATATAGAAAAACATGCTTGAGCAAAGCCACGACGATAACAGTTGGATTGGGATTTTTATCTCAATACACAGCTGAGATGTATTTAGAGTGGCCCACGTTTCCCCATGGCCCATGTTTCCCCACTCTCCCCTACTATAAACCACCTTTTTTCAAACCAAGGCTATTTTTGATTAGGTTTTCTGATTCTTCAAGCATGACCTGCAAAATAACTCAAAATTTTTGATTTGGTCGAAGTTAAGACGAATTTAGAATCCTTTGGCACATAAACAATGTAATTGACTTTCTATCACTTTATCATACGTAATGCTTTGCAAGGAAAACAGTCGCATTTGAAAGCAATTTTCTTCGTATATTTATCCACTCATCTTTTCAATCGTTATGAAACACTGAATAATTTGCAGTTTCCACAGATCGATAGCCTGCTCAAGTACTATAGCTATCATTTTTTTAATTTTTTTTTCTTCTGGTTTATCTTCCAAAAATATAGGCCAAAATACTAGCTGGAAACCTCTCGCTTAAGACCGCTAAAAAGTTCGTTTTGCTGTTCATTAAAAAAATTTTTAACAATATCTCCTCCCTAGCAGTCCAAATATTTTGCGCACGACTTGACCACCGTATTTTGTTTATTTTACCGGAGGGCAGCTTTTACCTTGAAGAAATGAAGTCAAGCCTGTTTATAAGTTAACTAGACAAACCAATAAAAAAAAACATCTTTATTTATCATCTCCTCTATTGATATTTTCGAATTGAGCTTGGGAAAACCTCTCACATTCCTTAACTTCATGGAATCAATCATCTTCACTTCTAATCAAATTTTAGCTAAATATTGGATCCTCTAGGATTTCTGAACGATTTTCTGTGTGAATTTTAGTCAAATAGTTGATTTCCAGCTGTTTTCGGGTCTGGCCAGGATTTTTCTCGATCCTGCCCATTTAAATCAGATCAGATCACGGGAAAGGGTCGCTCAACGAGCCTGAAGTATGTATGGGATTTTGAGACATTTTGTTCGGGAGAAACATGAAAAACCAGTTTTTCATCAATAACTGTGGTTTTCTTTGGCAGATTTCTTTTGAATACGGTTTTTCTTAAAGCCCAAATTATGACAAATATTTCATCCCAAGACTGCATTTCGATTAGAGTTAAGATATAGAAGTTATTAGGCTTTAAAAATGACTAATCTAATCGAAATGACGGGTTCGGTAAAAATATTTGTCATAATCTGGGCTATTCAAAAGAAATCTGCCGAAGGGGACCAAATTTATTGATGAAAAACTTGTTTTTCATGTTTTTCCCGAACAAAATGTCTCAAAATCAAATAAAAACTTCAGGCCGTCGAGCGACCCCTTCCCGTGATCGGATCTGGCCTAAGTTTAGCATGAGATCTTGTACTAAGCCTAGAATCAATTGTAGCCTGCAGCGCATAACATTTCACAGGTTTAGAATTTCCCATACAAATTTGGGACAGTCTAGTGTTGATTATGATAATTGATGTTTTTTATTTTTTTGAGAGTTCTTTTTCACATTTTAAATGAAAGGCCTGAATTTTTTGTATGATTTTGAAATGTTATCGAAATATTTGTTGATCAAGATTCAAACAATCAACATTTGAATTTTTCGTTGGAACAAACGGTAGGTATTTCAAATTATTATTAATGAAACAAAAATCTCTTAGTTTGATAATATATCAACGTGATAAAACAAAATTCAATAATAACAAGTATCAATTTTGAAGAGTAGATAAAACAAAACGATCTAGCCTTAAATATGATTAATTTCAAAAAATGGTTCATCTCACACAATCCTCATCAAGAGCTGATGGAGCAACACATCATAGGCAAAGGTACTAAATGTCATGTTTTCCCCAAGATTCAAACGTTAAAAAGCTCTTAAGCCCGATTGTATTGCTACACTTCCTTTGATTATATTTCTTAATTTTTTTCTGTTGGACCGACTCCACCACATTAGCCTGCCCCATACGATACGATACGATGATGGATGACTAGAGTTCTTCATATCATCATCTCTCTAGTGTTATTTTTTTCGGATGAGGGACGCGATACAGAATAGTAAATTACACTGATTAATAAATTCATAAATCTATAACGGTATTCCCGTGGCTGGTTTGGGCTTAAGCCATACATGAACATTGCGGGAAAGAATCGGGACAAGGAAGGTGTAAGAAGGAAAAAAAATGCGGAGAAAGAATCCGAAAGAGAACATTGCCTCCAGGAGTCGTAAATAAACGGGTCATCAGCCTCCCCATCCACTCACTGCTTCTTGGCGAGTTCCATTCGAGATTTGAGACGGGCGCGGCGGCAATTTGGACCACATCTCGAAAATCGGTGAACCCGCCTCGAAATCAATGAGCAGTGATAAAAATGACTGGTTAAGGTAGGAGGCAATCGGCTAATGAATCGAAATACTTGGGCAGAAAAAATAGAATGTGAGCTTTGAAAAAACAAAAAATTGGTTTTAAATTTTGAAAAAAAAAAATAAATAAATAAAATGAAATTATTTCTGAGTATGATATTTAGATTTGTGCATTCATATTTTTCCAATTGAATGAAAACCTGAAAACTTTTTAAAAAATCACATCTCTTCGTAGAATTCTGCAACGTTGAAACTTTCTCTGGCTGTGAAAATCCCTATTCAGAAATTTTGCTTTTTGGTTAGGTATTAAGTTTGAAAACAGAACTCTTCATTTTTTTTAAAATCTGATACAAGCAATATATTCCGTGAAATAAATTCTTCAATTCGACACGATATTTAAACCTCCTAAAATTACGAAAGCTAGCTCAATTTAACCCATAGTAATATAAAAAAGAAAACATTCACTAAGATTTCAACAAATATTTATTTCATCAAATGTTATTTCAAAACATAGTAACTTTTACATAGTCAGGTGTTCCGCGGGGCAGTAATCCGGGTGAATACAGTTCCAGTCGGCATCTCGCACATATCCGCTGATGCAGAAACATCCCGTTTCGCAAACCGGAGGACAATCCAAAATTATTTCCGAATGATTTTCGCAGGTCCGAGGGCAAGCAGGTCCGCATGGGTTGTAAAATTCATTTGGGCCACAGTTGTTGTTGTTGTTCTGAACCGGATTGGCTTCCGTCAGAGAAACTAGGGCCACTGTCGCCAGTAGAATCGATACGGCAATGAGTTTCATGTTGTCTACAGTAGAATACACTAAAACCTTATGTGAATTTCTGTTTTGGCACAAAGTGCTTTATATTCAATTTTTATCTTATCGAGCATGGACCGTTGATAACACGCAAAGAATTGAACTTTGCTTGGGGCTATCATCAGCTGATTATCTTTAGCGTAAGAAGCGTGCTACCTATTCATTCGTTTTACGATTATTGTAATTGTTATTCATACTTCCGCTTCATTTCCTGTCAGTAGCTTCCGTTCCGGAAAGACTGATGATAATGTTTTTTATGCAGTCTCATATCGAGTGTAAAATTTCTTAGAAGAACCCCCTTCCTAAAGCAGTTTTATACATATCTTTTCGAAGCTAAAAAACGGATACATTTAGCCGGAGATTTTTCAATTGATAAATATTTTTTTCAAAACCTCCAATCTCATGTCAATAATCGGTTCAAAGAAACCATATATTGATATGTACAAATAGCGCTATCCTCTAGGCCTCCGACCATGGCCAGGAGGATAGCGTTTGTTGTGATATCAAATAAATCGATATACTATGTATGTCGTAAACTATTGGTATAATCATATCTATTCTTGTCAAGTCATGTAAAATAGTCAGGTTACAATAGTGATTGATATATTGGATTATCCATCCGTCCGTGGCAACACTTTCCTAATGATTTTCTATCTGTTCAACTGGAAACAATTCCAGTGAACACTACAAATTCACTTTTCGTTGATTCTAGACTCTTTGTGATTGTTTACATTTGCCACGCAATTCGTCACAGTCCAGAATAATTGCCGCGGTGTAAGCATCGGTCGTTCGGTCGTCGCGAGTGAGTTTCAACACCTCCTCTCAATTCGCACATTCAGCCACTCAAACAGCTTGCGATGCTGTGCCTTGGGAAGCCCCTTGGTGAATGCATCGGCAGGTTGGTCCTCCGAACGGATGTGTTTAATGTCGACCTTCCGAAGCTTAACCAGCTCTTGAATGAACATGTATTTCAGGTCCAAATGCTTCATCCGTTGATGACTCCTAGGTTTTTTTTTGTTAATTTCCTACAAGGGATGTTGTCTTCCAGGATTGGAAAAGAGTCGGTGTCAGCCACACTTAGCTCGCCTAGGATGTTTGTTAACCATACTCCTGCCTTGGTTGCCATACAGAGTGAAACTAGTTCAGCTTCTGCAGACGCCCAACTGACCGTCTGTTGACGTTTCGTTGACCACAAAACCAGATTACCAAATACCTTGAAAGAATGACCAGAAATAGACTTTCTGTCGTCGACATCGTTTGCGAAATTGGCATCAGCATATCCCATTGAAACAGGGTTCTCTACCCCCTTAGTGGAGACCAGCTTTGTCTCCGTCGTACCACGTAGATATCGTAGAATCCGCTTTAGTCCCGCTCAATGCGCATCGGATGGCGTCGCTTGAATCTTGCTGAAAGCGCTGACCGCGGCACAAATGTCCGATCTCATTGAAAGAGTTAGATACTGCAAACATCCTAGCATGCCTTGAATGGATGATTGGTTGTGTACCTATAGGATTACTGTCAAACATGTCAAAACGTTTAAGTATTCTCTCGGTGTAAACCACCTGAGAAATTTTAATGATTTGCTTTTGATAATCTCTTGAAAAATCCATTCCCGAGAAAGGTTCAATTTCTTTGAGATCTTCCATTTGGAATAACCTTCCAAGGTCGGTCTTAATCCAGACCAGGTAAGCCACCATTTTGCCAATGATAAGAATATCGTCTAGAATTAGCTCTCTAGCCCGAGAATGATAGACGCAACAGTCACTTTACAGCGGAATGAAATCGAGTTTTTTTTACAACTTTGTCGAATCGTTGATTCCACGATCTGCTATTTAGCTTGTTTCAAGCTATACTAGCTTTTCTGCAGTCTGACAAGTTGTGAGTCGTTCGGAAGTCTCATTGGTTTGTAACTTATTTATATCTCTTCCTCCAATTCACCATTTTGGAAGGTTGTTTAACGTCCATCTGGTGAATGGTTGAACCAGAATGGTTAGCTAAGGACAACATTGTTTGAACGCTCTCCATTTTGACAACGGGCGTAAGAGTTTTATCGTAGTTATAACCAGGTCGTTGTGAGCAACCTTTCGCCACAAATATTGCCTTGTATCTTCCGTCTTCTTTAATTGAACATACCCATTTCGATGATATCGATTTTCGTTTTTTGGGTAAGTGCTCGACCGTCTTCCAGGTCTTATTTTCGTTCAGGGCTTTCAATTCTTCGCTGATGGCATTTTTCCACTTTGTCCAGTCATCCCTTGTCTTCAACTGGTCAACAGTTTGTGGACCATTGCTATTATCTGTTGCTATCTGGGCATTGTAAAGTTCTGGCGCCCTTCTATCGCGCGTACTACGTCTGACGTCGGCAAACTACAAACGGGATCCAGTTGTGACCTTTTGTTCTTCAATTGAATCTTCATCGGCAACCACGATGACTTTGAGCTCGTCTTCAACATTCTTGTTGCCCACAATATGCTCATCTTCGTTACCCTCGAAGTTCTCAGACGTTTCTGAACTATTTTTCTGGAGGTTCGGATTCTATTGCCGTTGTATTTTGGTTTGTTGGTTGCGAAGTTGAAGAATGAACAAGATCATTTCGACGATCTAGCAATTCTTGTTCATCGAAGACTACGCTACGGTGTATCTCTATTGTACGTGAGGACTTCTTGTATAACCAGTAGCCGTTGTTTGCGTGACCTGCAAAGATAAGTTTCTCTGTCTTTGAATCCAATTTCTGCCTCTTTTCTTTAGGTACTAGAGCATACGCATTGGAGCCTAAAATGCATAGATTGCTCAAGTCAGGCTTCTTGCCATACCACATTTCGAATGGCGTCTTGTTATCCACGAGAGTTCGTGTGGACGATCGATTTTTGAGATAATCTGAGCAGAACATAGAGCATTGCTCGTACTTTCTCTATCAACGTTCTGTTGATTTTTTCGCTTACTGTGAAATGTGAGTAGTTATCCATTAATGTCACGGAATATCGATAGCCATAAAACGTGGTTACTTCTATGTATCCGCAAACGTCGGATTGCACTACAAATTCAAGCGGCCAACTCGACCTCGGTATTTGCAGACTCTTGATCTTTTTGCTAGACTGTTTTCCAGATAAACAGATGGCCTTCTGTAGAAAGTCTTCTGTACCATGTATCAAAACTTAATCGGTTCTTTCTAAACAAAGCCTTTGAGTTTTTAATATCCGAGACCAATTCCACGGAATACAAATCTGCTCAAGATATATTCAATTAAAAATTATTGCAACTGGTGTGTCAATGAAAATAGTCAAAGATTTCTTAGCTTTTAGCTAAGTTTTCAGTAATTCGAAAAATGCCCAATGCATGATTTGTTTGTTCCACAGTTCACTTACATTCTGGTACCGGAATGTACAGAATGCATTCTATTTCTTGTTTGTTTCTTTTCACGTGTAGGTCTGTCAATTTTCGATATTAAATCCTTGGTTAGCATTTCATAATAATTTTCGTAAAAACCAATAACAATTATGCCGTTTGGAAATGTGATTCGAAAATCAGAAGCAAGCAACGGCTGATTTGAAAAACTGACAGTGATTGTCTATGTATGCGTCAGTGCGAATATATTTCTGCGCGGAAATTATTTGCACAGGATAGACTCCGCAATTAGGGTGCAATTTCTACAATAACGTTTTCTTTTCGGCTGAGTATATATTTAGGTAGTGCACATTTTTGTTGGTTTCACGAGTAACGAACACATACAGGATCCGAAGAGATTCCTTTTTCTTAACTCTAAGCGTACATCTTTCGAGGATATGATGGCTAGCATCTTACAAATGCTAAAACCACCATTCCACACAAAGTGTACTAAAGCATGGATCACGCAAAATCTGGATGCATTAAAAAGAGTCTATCTTAAAGCTATGTAAATGAAATAAAAATGATTTGTAATCAAAATGTAGGGTTTTTATTGCACTTCAAAGGAAAAATAAGAAAAAATTATTCCGATGTTGTTTTGATGAAATTTTGAACTTTTCGTCGAGAACCACTCATTATAGTTTGGACACCCTATTCACTGCCCTCAGCGGCCATTTCGTTCCACAATCTCTTCATCTCTGTTGCATCCCGAGTTGTCCTACCATTCTTCTTCATTTTCTGCTTGACAATTGCCCAAAAATTTTCGATAGGGCGGAATTGAGGGCAGTTGGGTGGGTTGATGTCCTTTTCGACAAAATCCACCCGTTGTCCCGATACCACTGTAGTACCTCTTTGCTGTAGTGGCAGCTTGCCAAATCTGGCGAAAACTTTATTGGTCCTTTGTGAGATCTAATGTCTGGGCTGCTCTTAGACGACGAGGGGTCCCAGAGAAACTAGTCCATCTCATCACCGCTGTGTATTTTATCACCGCTGCTTTTTCTCATCGTAATGGATGAGATCTTGACTGGATCAATTGACTGTAGACCTTGTAACACGGTTACAAAATGATTGAGGGTTTTAAGGTTTGTTGTAATTTTTTTTGCAGCAAACATTAGATCTTTCTTTACGTTTGATTGGAAAACTTTCTTCCTGCAACAATCAAGTCGAGACATAGTTGCTCAACTTATAAGCAATAATTTCTGTTCCGTCGTAGTTTAAATTTGCGCCTCTAGTGGTGGGAGTTGGTACCACAATTGGTAACCAATCGCTGTCCAATCTCCCATTTCACCGGGTTAACGGAAATTATGGCCAATTCCGAAGATGATATGTCGGATAATACATCTAATGTATTTTTAGATTGGATGTATTAGTGGGCTACGATTCGGGATTAGAATTTCCGGGGGTAAATGCCCCTTTTGCCAGTAAGAATTCTTTCTCGATTCGTACGGCAAACAGTTAACACATTAGCCAAGCTGAAAATCTAAGTTTCGAAAGTTGCACAAGTAGTGAGTCTAATTGGTGAGATAAGGAAAAACCGCAAAGTAAGTTTAAGTGCGGACTGGCAAAAATGAAAGCCGATAATTAATTTCCCAATTAATGTTACAGTTTCGAATAAGTTTCGAGAAAGTATCGTGACCTATCGTCACTTTGTTCGGTTCAGGCATACTGCCTTATACGCTACACGTGAGTAAGATAATCATAGTGGCTCAAAGAATGAGAGTTAATAGATTCTTTTAGCGGCAGGAACCGAATTCCGTTTTCATTTCGTGGACCTGGTGAACATATGCGCTACTAAATCCGGAACTGTAAGTTACCTTAAAACTCGATTTGAGCTAAAAATAATAAGTTTAAAAAATTCTAGTGTCCGATACCAGGATCGAACCCAGACCCTCCAGGAGGGTAAAGATCCTTAACTAGTTAATCAGGTAACTTACGAAAAAGAGATTATTCAAGATTGATTTTAGAATTCTAATATAGAAATTTCGACTACTTTGTGTATTCCCGCTTGAAGGAATTTCCTTCAAGCGAAGGTGCGACTAGTGGGTGCAGGAAGTGCCGGTCAGTCAGATCGACGCTCTCCAGGGGTTGGTCCCGTTACCCTAGGGTCAGTGGCCAACCTCCCGCGCATTCACGGGCCCAGGTGGAACCGTCTGTCCACTTGAGATCTTCGATAGTCGTCAATTGCTTCGAGGTCTCCAGGAGCCCGAATCTCGTGGTACAACGATTGGCTAAGGAAACGACCACACTGCAGCTTAGCCAAGACACACTTCTTCGGAGGAGCAGACTGACAGCATTCATCCAGCCAGCAGCTCGGAGTACATCTCATCGCTTGATAAGGTCAGATCTATTTTGATAAGTGCTAAAAATAACTCCAACTTATAATAAGGAGTACCACGAATTGTGTTGTCTGTATCTTGGCTATAATTAGATTCGACAACCGGTGCGCCGGTAAAGTAGGTTCATGTCGATAGGTGGGATCCCAAAAACAACGTTGTTCAGATTTGAGGCCTAGGTAGGAAAACCAAATATAATTGTTAAATCTGAAAAATTAAATGTTTGTCGTTCGGAAAGGAAAGGGTTTTCATTGCTTGTTTCGCGACGCGTTTTGTTTGTCCCCGTTGGGTAATTCTTTGCGTTAATTCGGGAGTAAATGGGACTTGAATAGCTATTGGTTAGGGTTGATTTTTTGAAGGACTCGCCTTGAGGAGTCTAGCCGGGCACGAACGGAAATTGCTGCTTCACATACGAGTACGATTGTCTCGTGCTCGTTTGGCGCTAAGTGGAGGCAGTTGATCAATCAGACGATCAGCAAATTCAAGAACCGTTACAGACCAAACCGAGGATTGCCGTGGAATCCTTCAACCATGGAGCAACTGAACGACCTTGACCTGGCAGACGATATTGTTTTGCTCGCCCAAACACAACAAGACATGCAGAGCAAACTCGACGACCTCACCGAAAGCTCCAAGGCAGCAGGTCTCAAAATCAATGTCGGAAAGACCAAGTCGATGGAAATCAATACAAAAAATCGTCCCAATTTCGTGGTAGCTGGACAACAGGTTGAGACAGTGGAGTGCTTCCAGTAACTTGGTAGCCAGATAACGCTTGATGGTGGTACCAGGAAAGACATCGAAACCCGGATCAGAAAAGCCCGATTTGCGTTTGCGAGTCTCCGAAACATCTGGCGGTCACACCAGATCTCTCTACGAACTTAGATCCGAATCTTTAACTCAAACGTCAAATCCGTATTGCTGTACGGGTGTGAAACTTGGTGCACATATGCGGTGACGACGCGAAAACTGCAAGTTTTTGTGAATCGCTGCCTGCGGAACATCATCCGCGCTTGGTGGCCTGGCAACTGGATCTCAAACGTTGAACTTCATCGCCGGTGTCATCAAAAGGCGCTAGAAATCGAGATTCGGGAACGTAAGTGGAGATGGATTGGGCACACGCTGCGAAGAGATGAAAACGAGATTTGCAGAGAGGCGCTTGACTGGAATCCAGATGGGCATCGAAGAAGAGGCAGGCCCAAAAGCTCGTGGCGGCGAAGTCTAGCCGCTGAAATCCGCACAGTTGACGAGAACCTTGGCTGACAGCAAGTGAAGACGCTGGCTCCGGATCGCCAGCAGTGGAGATCTTTTATCTCAGCCCTATGCGTCGGTCAATCGGCGCCGGATCCTTAGGTGGGTAGGTAGGTGAGATCTAATGTACGAAAAAAAAAAACGTTTTTAAGGCACTCCTTAAAGTACATTTCCGAGTCCATGGTCTTGTTTTTCACAAAAACCGGAGTTTTTCGTCCGCAGCTGCAAATACCTTGCCAGAAACACTTTCTTGCCAACTTATCGGCAAAAACGAATTTGAATTTGGAGGGGACATCACCCCGACCAGTGGCTTTGTAAAATTGTTGGCCAGGAAGCCGCCCAAAATCAGATTTCACGATTTTTGAACCAGACCACGTCGGGTTTTTGACGTGGGTGTCCAAAATTAATTTTCGCCTCGTGGCTTCCATTTAGGATTGTTCGATCTTCTGAAAAACATCGATTCCCAAGATCGATTCAGCAGAATGGTTTCAGGATCGATCCACCTAAAAAATCGAAACAAAAGGATCGATCTCTGAAAGATCGATCTATTTATTTTTTCTGAGAGGTGCTGCTTGAGAACTGCTTCATGCTGAAGTAAATAGAGGAAAACGACAGAAAAGCTCATACATTTGAATATCAATGATCGAATAAGTCTAAATATTGTAGCTTGGCTGATTAGAACTATTCAACCATTTTAAGGTAGTTCACCTTTTAAAAAAAATGCTACAGGATTTTTTTGAACGCTTTTGTTTTTACTACCATCAATTCAGTCACGGGTTAAGCATTCCAAATTGCCTGGTTTTATCCGGGCTTGTCCAGATTGTCAAAGAAAAAATCCGGTTGCTAGGAAATTGAAGAAAATTGCCTGGGTTTTCCCGGATTTATCCTTATTATTAGAGAAAGCTAGGTCAAAAGCTAAAGTGATTCATGATTTTTGGGTCTAATAACAATATTTATTGAGCCTTTTTTGAAATTGTTAAAATAAATTTGAATCTCGCTGATGTGCTTCGGTGAAACCAATGCTCGGTTTTGCCAGGATTTTGGGTAAAAATACCCTGATTCGGCCCGGGTATGCTCAGAAAAAAAAATCCAAAAAGCTTAGTCATGATACAAAGGTAATGTGCTCAACTATCATCTGGAAGGCTGAAGTTCAATTCTTCAAGCAACAAATTTTCAAGTAATATTTTTTATAAGGCCTAGACAAGAGGCAATATAAGAATGTTAATTTTAGGAATGTAATATTTCAAATGTAGACGTAAAATTAATGCTTCATTTTTCTTGAACTTGTTATTGTGGTCTCAGTTAAAAAAAATGAAAGTTTTGATCAGATCTTAAATCTTGAGCTGAGTAACATGCTGTAGAGGCTTAATTCAAAGCTGAGTGCAGGTATCAAAATTCTTGATCTTCTTGAAACTTGATCTTAAAATCTCCGGAATAAATAGAAAAGAAACTTCAAAAGATCGAAAGATCGGATCGAAAATAAACCGATTTAATAGATTTTTCCAAGGCTAAAGAATCGATCCAAAAAATCGGAAATAAGAGTTCAAAAGATCGATCTTGCAGAGATCGATCCAAGATCGACCAATCCTACTTCCATTACATGTAACTTTATTGGAACAAAACGAATCGTTATGAAATTTTCAGCACTGATAGAGGAAACATTTTCGAACAAAACACTGTCAAAATATTCCAGATCCTACAACTAGGAGCGCTCTGGTATAATAAACAGTGCGTCCAGATTTTGGATGATCCATGCTTTACGTATGCCGTGACCGGAATTCGATCTCATACCCGCTGGCTTAGAAGACTTGAAGGCTGTCTTCTACGCCACGGGCTGCGGCTAGTATTGGTCGATCTTGGATCGATCTTCTCAATTCAGATTTTCATTTTTTTTATCGATCTTTTAGCATGGAAAAAATCGATTAGATCGGTTTATTTTCGATTCGATCTTTCGATCTGTGGTGAATCCGTACAACTATTGGGCCATTCTTCTTTCCCATTTCAATTTTTTTTTATCACTCGCGGCGCGAACAGCAGAGCATACTGCGTGCTCGGTAAAGCTGGTTTATAGACTGACGAACTCATCAATCTTTTGTGGCACACACGCTCAACTTGTTATATCTTATCTATACACGATCAGATTTTAAAACCTATTTTGCCTGAATAATTTTAAACCATTGCAATTCTGAAATTATTTGACGCTTTTCTTAAAATATGTATATAGGGTAACGGACTTATTTTGGACCGGGTACCTATTTTGGACCACCTTGCAGCTTTTTTCCAATTTTTCTCTCATAAATCATGTTAACTATGAAAATTTTGATCAAATAGAGTTAAAGCTACTTCTTATGATTGTAATCATATCTAAGCTTCCATTTAAATAAGCTGATAAGACATAGCAAATTGAAAAAGAAGTTTTGATTTTTAACGGTTGGACCAAATCAAGCCCATTTCAGGAGGACGTGTCATTATTAGAGTCAACTTCCAAGAAGTATTCTGCCAAGCTGTGATGAATTTAACAACTACAAACATGTTCACACCTATGACAAAACACATGAAAACTAGTTTGCAAGCCCGAAGAACCAAAAAACTTGTTTTAATAGCGTTTTGACCCATGTCGAAAATAGGTCCTACTTAATTCCTTAGGGACTTATTTTGGACCACCCAACATAACCTGAGTATTGAACTTGCTGTTAAATGTTCTTGAACGTAACGGCGTAGTACGCCGATATGAAAAGTATAATTAACACGATTTCAATCGTTTGATATGTAGAAAATTTGAATTTTGACATTATTTTATTTAATCAACTCTCTAAAGCCCAAACCCGCCAATAGACGATGTTCACTTCAATCGGCATAAAACCAAGCCAATCATTGTTTTAACTTACATTTTGTGACTATGTTTTAAACTACGTAATCGTTAATCTTACAATCATTATTGATGACAACTGTTTGGTAAGCAGTTGTCAAAAGCTACAGCTTAAAGAAGCTGAAAAATATGCACCATTTTTTTTATTAAGTCTTTATTTTTTATGCTTCATGAAAAATTATCAAAAAGTTTCAACCATAGAGGGTTTATTTTTGAGATTTTTTTTATTGTTATAGTGAACCTACATGTAATGCAGCTTCACTACTTGGTTAGGTAGAAGAGACGAAATATAAACCCCGTCTAAAGTAAAAAAAACGACAACAAATCGCAAATATGTAATAGATTTTAATATTTGTAGCAGTTGAAATAACTCAGTTCATATAGAACAATTTTAGGAAATAATAAATTCAACCATAGCTATGAGAGTCTTAACATGATTCAAAACTTAGAAAAAATTGTTAAAATTTGTAAATATTACAAGCGCAAAAGTACTAAAAATCTAGTTTTTCAGTCCCTAAGGTTATGCAATTTCTAAAAAAAGTGTTGAAGAATTTACTACAACGACAATTTTTTTTTGTGGAACAAATGTTGTTACAAAACAGAATTTTTTATTTGAATTATTCTACAGTACTATGCTGCCCCTACTCGCATAACAGTCCCATATGAATTTTCGTCATTTTTTATCTAACCTGACAGTTCGTCATTTTGAACATTTTACTTCAATATACAACAATAAAAAAAGAGACTTTGTTCTAGAAATTACGAAAAAAATATCAACTAGTGACTAACCCATATGAAATATACCCGCATAACAGCCCCATATGTAAAATACCACGGATGTAGTTAACTCACTATGTTCCGTTCAGTGAAATGATCTTTGATTTATTGCTTTAAGTCATTTAAACAAGATGCAACTCACTTGATGTTGAATTATGCACACTACACAGTGAATTTAACTACAATTTTCGAAAGACAGGCTAACATAAAGGAAGGATGGTCTTACTGTGAGAAAAACTATCAGAAATACATAAAAACCATAATAAAATTCAACTTACAATGTAGAATTCACGAACTACATTTACAAGTTCAGAAATGATCAAACTTAAGTCTTAGAAGGTAGCTTGGTGAGCAAACCATAATCTGTATGGGACTGTTATGCGAGTAGATTTGAAAAAGGTCTCGAATATGCCCGCATAACAGTCCCATAACAAACAAAAATGGTGCTCCAGACCTTACCAGTTACCAAATTTCGAATAATTCAGGTCCTACGATTTATTATGACAACCTATAACATATTCCATTAAACGATTTTTGTTTATGCTGAAAGCTGTGGTCACAATTTAAAAATGTATTCCAAAACAGAAAAAGCTGATTTTCTCGCTTGCTCGTTTTTGCATATGGGACTGTTATGAAAGTAGGGGCAGTATGGCCAAACCAAATCCACTGAGGTTTTGGAACTCAAAATGCATCAATTAATGTTGCGCAGTTGATGATGTCAGACTTATCATTGGGTCGCGTGAAGGAGATTTGCGTTTTAAAATTGATCCTAATAATAAGTCAACTGGTCAGTATTAAACACTGCAGAACAAATTTCGTCGAGATTGTAGTATGCTGTTGGAATTTTCAATACATTTGAAACACACTATATAACTGGGGATTTTTTTGTTTTTATTCTATTCTTATCAAAAACTACTGTCTGAAAGCAGTAGAAGTTGTTGAAAAATAACAGATGGTTGTAGTAGGAACTATTAATACAAACAAGTGTACCTAAATAGAGGCTAGGGAAAAAATTGGAATGAATTAACGTGCACAATCAAAACTTGACTACAAGAATGGGAAAGGTAGAGATTTACTGAATTATTGTTATAATTGCGCATCAATCGCGGTTGTAAGTAGAGCAAAATTTAGAAAAAAAGCTAATTCGGATTGAGGGTGGTCCAAAGGGTGGTCTAAAATAGAAACCTGGTGGTCCAAAATACCGACCTGAGTAATGATCAAAGAAACTAGTTTTTAGGCTTAAATCTTGTTACATTGCAACAAACGACGATATGTTTCGATAGAAAAAGCCTTGGTCTTCGCAATGAACGGATAAAGCAGTAAAAAATTGTAACATGAACTTTTTTATTTCAGAAAATAGCATAGCCACTTCCCAAAGCGGTCCAAAATTGGTCCGTTACCCTATAGGTTTTCAATTATTTTCAGAAATTCCCATTAATTCATGGACTGTACTCCCACACGATCTTTGAAATTCCTTTTCTTATTGGGAAAAGATATTTAGATCAAATCTTGATTACCGATTTAATGTCAAACAGTGCCATAACCTTGCCACATTATTGCCCGAATATTTAATACTAAATTTGTAAATAGTGTGGTCTGGCCCGGTTGCGTGGATTTCATTGAAAAAGCCCAGGTTTTGGCGGAAGTATTTACTTTATTTGCAAAACCAAACAAAATACTCAAATTGAGGTTTCCTAATGTTTAATTTTTGCGCTCAAGAAATGAAATTTAAAGCCTAAAGTACGATTTAAAATCTGCTTATGCGTTTCAATAAAAAAAACTTTTTTTTTTAATTTTAACTGAACAATATTTGGGTTTTACACAAGTTTGTCCGGATGTTGCCTGGATTTTGGGTTGAAAATTTTGATCAAACATGATCGGATTTTGTCAGGTTTTTAAATAAAATAGACCGGCCCGGATACGCGCGGCGAAAATTCTTGCAATTAATCGATTCGATTCTGGAGTTAGATTGGCTTTTGTTGAGTTTTTGTATCCAGATTTTGATACATCGTGAGTACCTAAATTGAAACGATAATAAAAGTAGCTCTCCCTTGTTAACACTGGAAAAGTTCGATCTATCAGAGATCGATTCTTCATCTCCGATTTTTCAGGTGGATCGATCCTGCGACCGTTTTACTAAATGGATCTTGTGAATCGATCTTTCTCAGAACAAAATGTTATTACCTGTTCATGGTGCGGGTTGAATTTCATTTATGACTTACCAATGTCACCCCAACGCCAATGAATCATTGAATCTAAAAGCCTAAAAATACAAATCTTTGGATTGAATCAGATAAATTTCAAACTTTGAAGATTTATTCATAATTTCAGTAGAATCAGAAATGATTCGATTAGGCTAGAACAAATATCAATTTCTGCTTTTGTCTCCCCCTCCCCCCTCTTCGAAATTTCCAAAAATCTCGAAGGGGGAAATAAATAAAGTTTGAAGTATTTGATGTAAATTTCGAAAAAAAAAATCAAATGCCCTAAAGTTTTCAAGACAAAAAAAACAAATGGTGGAAGATGGGAGTTATTTAATCTTTTTATTCTTGATTTGATTTAATTTATCGATTAAAAAATTACTTGATTTATAGGTTTTGTGCAATTATATTATATGCATTATTGTTGCATACGTGCATTTTTTTCCAATTTATTTGATTTTCGCATTATTTTTTATAATCCCTTCCCTCGCAATGTTCCAACTCCGAGTGTCAAGAGAAGGATTTGAAATTTGTTCCGGCCTTATTTATTTTTATAAAAATTAAATTGAGACAAAAACATACTTTCAATTTCACATTTTTTCTTGTAATAACATACATGCCTACTAAATGTAGTCAACATGCACTTGTCGTATTTTTTAGTTAATTTATTCTTATATTTTCCAATGAGTTAGCTTCAAGTTTATTTTTTCTCCTTCAATTTATCTTTGAACATTTAGATAAATGCGATCTTAATGTCATTAGAATTAATCAAAATTCTTCCTCCAGCCAGGACAATGAACGGTTGTATCGATAAATATGAAGAAAAAAATGCACCTCAGCTTCCAATTGCAACCCAAGTCGAAATGCACCGCATCGAAGAATTCAACAGCATTTGCATAAATGGAAACCCTTTTCTTTACATCATCTATTGAACTTGAACGAAGTGGAAGTCGGGGGCCTTCTGCTGAGTTAGTTGCTTCCAGTTAATGAAAATGCACGATCCCGGGTATACCCTTTGCTACCTTTCGCTACAACATTATGCAGGCAGCCTGGTCCGAATGGACCGAATCAGACAAACTCTAGTGTGGCTTCCGCTGGAAGTATTTCTGTTATCTGCAGTATGAAAAAAAAATTTTTTTTTTTGATAACAGATTTTAGATTAAAATTTGGCTCATGATTCTCAAGATTCCAAAGGCATCATCAAATAATTCCATTTAAAAGTTAAGCCACATTACGATCAGATTCACTGTATGAGGAAGAAAGTTCATAAAGAACGAGGAAAACGACACCATTAAAGAGAATTGATAGAGAAGATCGTCCAAAAGAGTCTGGTGGATAAAGAACGGGCTGACTGACTAGTCCAGGCGTGCGAGAGCAGAGGAAGATAATGACCCAAGAAAAACATTTAAAATCGCGGCAGCAACAAAACGGGATTGCTGCCGGTGACCATGGCAAGCAAGCAAGACCATGGCAGTAGGGTAAAGCGGCCACCTTCCATCCGGGGGCTTGTTCTACTTCTCGTGACTGACTCTCGGGCTGTTATGTATTGTACCCGGTAATGTATGTATGTATCACCTTTGCTTTGGGCCACGATATCAAAACAAAACGGCAATCTCGGGATGGCGAAGAAGTCCAGCATAAAAGCAAAAAAAAACGAGAAGAAAAAACTTTAACAAAGAGGTGGAAAATCTGTGTATCAACCACCAATGCCAAAGAGACGAAGAAAGAAAAAGGTTGGCACATGGTGTGACAGAAGAAGCAAAATAAACATATCTTGAGCACAACAACAACAACAGCAACAGCAGTAGGTACTCCAAGAGTTCAACGAACCTTTCGCCCGGGAGTAAAAATATTTAGCTCGGCTGAGAGAAGCGAGGCAAGGCACACGACACGGCACGACCGGGAAAATGGGGGGCAACATATCGATGGACAGGGGGGTAGAATTTCGAAAGGGGTCTCAACGCTCACCACAGACAGCACAGCCGCCGTCTGAGAAAACGTGATACCGTTTTGTGCAGAAATAACAACAAAACAAACGGAATGCTGAATTAGAATTTCCGGATAATAAATTATATTGAATATCAATAAACCTCTATGCTAAAGAAATGCATATTCATGGGTATAAGTAGTTTCCATTAATCGCTTCATGGAAACTACTCGTAAGAATATGCATTTCTTTAACATAGAGGTGTTATTTTACCAAATGATACTTATTTCAATGTTATGTAGGATATAATCTTCAATCTTCAATTAGTGGATGGACAAATTGTGAATTTAGACACTGTCTACGGTAAACATTTCAAGATTCCCCATGCTAGTTTTAGGTGTGCCCAATTATGTGATAGCGATCGAAAGGCGTTTAAAATATTTTTAACGGTCGCTATGGGAGGAGAGTCTTTGAACTCTTAATCTAGATTAGCGTCTAACCATTTCAAGTGTTGTTGAGTACACTACAGGGATAAAGTACAAGCATACGTTCAAAATCTATATAACTTTTAATGGTTTAGAATGGAAATATCAATATAGCGTGTTCGGATCGAAAAGTGGTCAAATTTAATTGCGTGTAAATCGATTATTTGTTTGTTAAAAAAAATTTAGTAGGTATCTTTCTTTTTGAAGTTCCATATTTATCAAAGATGGAAAAAATACTCAGTTAAGATTCCGTTCGACCTAGACCAAATTGGCAAGCCTTTCATTTGACGCCTGCCATCAGATTTTGTAAAGTCATCTTATCCACTTTATTCGCCACAGAACGCCAACTTACTTTGAACTAACTCTCGGTGCTAACAGATTTTAGGGTCCACTTAAGGTTTTTAACTACTTATCGCCCAATATTTTTCTATTGGGATAAATTTTGGTGTGTTGGGAGGGTTCTTATCCTTGGTCATAACCTTTTTTTGAGTTGGTAGCCTCAAGTGGTAAATCCCGGTTTACGGATTCTATTCCAAGGCACGGTGAGCCACCACGTCCCCCCCAGGTTGCTACTCTGGGTCCATGGGTATAATGGGAAGACTCATGATATAATCCGTGTATACCTCCTGCTCCCCAAGAATCCACCTGGGGCCGTAGACCTAGTTCCCACCTCAAACTGTTTAATACACTTTGCTTCAATAGTGGGAGGTCTATTCACGCTAGTGCGCTCCAAGGCAATACTCCTTGACGAGACCACTTTCTTGACTACAACTCGACGTCCGAACTCTCCTCTAATGACTTGAGAACCGACATATCCTCGCAATGATTCGAGATTTCCACATAAATCTCTCCTCCTCGCGACTTGAGGCCTGACTTCTCCTCTAACGATCCGAGATCCGACCCTTCTTCACATCAACTTCAAGGTTGACCTCAACTCTGCACGATTCAAGGATAGCGACTCGAGATCTGACCTCTCCTCGTAATGACTCGAGGTGACCTCTTGTACCCCTCCTCTTGTTGATTAAAGGCCTGATCTCTCCTCTAGCGACTCAAGACCCGACCTCTCATCGTAAAGACTCGGGGTTGACCACACAAATCTCTCCTCATGAAGATTAGAGGCCTGACCTCTCCTCTAACGACACGAAACCCGACCTTTTATCCCCAGGATTCAAGGTTTTCCACCTTTATGCCTGTCGCGTGCCGATCCAGAGCTAGACTCGCGCCCGGCACAGCACACGTGCGTGACTTAAAGAAACTACTCGGATGATTCCCGACGAAGACGTCATCCTACTCCGACTCGAATGGCTCACCCGGGCGTCGAGAACAACTCTACCAGTGGGGATAACCCTTTTCCCAACGATTTCCTCTGCGAAGAAGGTCAAGTCTTATAGCCGCAGCTTCAGTCGTTGGGAACTTCACTACTCGAAAGTGGAGCATCCTACGCATGAACGTGGCGTACCCACGGCTTCCGCTACGCAGTAGATGTTACCTTATCGAATCGTGGAGTCGAACGTACACGACTCGACAGCCCCCCGTCGATGAGGTCAGTCTACTCCGACCGTTGTCCGGTCTTCTTTTATCCCTTTGGCTGGCAACTTCCGTGGTGACTCCAGCTCCTCTGTATTGCAGTCGTGATCTGGCTGAACGCATGCCAAGTGTTGGAGTCCGTACAGATCCTCTGCACCACGTTGTTTGCTGTCGTGTCGGGCCCACAGACTGCCGCAAACCCCGGACAGGCAAACACCACGTTTTCGGGCGTTTCCTCTTCGTCACCGCAATCTGGGCATTATGGCGAAGCCACATGTTCAAACCGGTAGAGGTATCCACGACAAGTCAGGAATTGCGTCATATGGAAGTCCACTTAACCGTGTCTTCTTCTGATCCAGCTCCCGATGTGCAGGATCAGATGATGGGTCCGCCTTCCTCTCGCTGAGCTGTCCCACAGCTGCTGCCAGTTGGAAATCGAGTTCTCATTAGCGAGATCTCGTACGTTGGGCGTGTCTTTATTGTCGTGACGATAAACATCACCCCCTAGCAAAAGTGAAATAAATGTCTAGGCTTCAGCAGGTTACATTGTCTTCCCAGGGCTTCCAGGCCACTGCTCCGTACCACAAGATTGTCGGGGTCACGCTTGACAGTATCCTCCTCTAGCTGCTGCGGATTGCCGAGGAGTTCGACATCACCCGTGTGAGTGATGCCGAGGTCACACTTAGTCGACATGACTCGTGAAGCTGAATCTGTCGTCGATCATCACCCTTAGGTACGCGTTTGGACACGATATCACACGGTCCAATTGCAATGATACCTATTTGGGGTGAGATCAGGTTGGTGATCAGTACCATTTCGGTTTCGTGGTGGGCTAGACGCAGGCACTTTGAGTGCATCCAGCTTTCCACTGCCTGAATAGCTACTGTGGCAAGTAGCTGTACCTCTAGGACTACATCATCCGCAAATCCTACGAGTTTAGCTCTTGATGGGAGGCACACCCGCCGAAACCTGTTGTGTCCGTAAGCTCTCACCGGTCATATACTGAAGTTGGCCTTTTTTTATTAGTTTTTAACCCAGGTGGTAAATCCAATTTACGGATTGCATTCCAAGGCGCGGCGAGCCACCGCGTCCCCCCAGTTTGCTACTCTGGGTCCATGGGTGCAATTGGACGACTCATGATACAGTGCTAAGGAACACTGTACCCCCTACGCCATAAAGTCCACCTGGGGCAACTGACCTTTGTTCCCACCTCGAACTGTTTGACACACTTTACTTCAATAGTGGGAGGTCAATTCGCGCTAGTACGCTCCAAGGCAATACTCGTTTCCGAATCCTCTATCAGCAATACCTCATTCTAACAAAATTCGATGCGCAATCCCTCCTCTGACGAATTAGGATCCGACATCTCATCGTGTGAATGAGGTCCCCACACAGTGCAACTACTAACTTTGTGAATCCAGTCCAAGATCCAGAAGCACAAAGCGAGTTGTCGACGACACTTTCTCTGTTCAAACACGCGGGTAGGAGGGGTAAGCCCCCTAAGCCACGTGTAGGACTCAGACTCCTCCGAACTCACAAATAGTGTTGACTTAAGTCACCACTCAGCGCAACTACCCGATCTTCAAGTCGGGTGCATGACCACCCGAAGCGCAGATCGGGCTATAGAACGCCCTCATCAGGTCACACTCGCGGTTCAGGCGCATCAACGTGTAAACACATCCCTAAGTGATCGGCCCACCATTGGCCACCACTTTGCGCATCTACTCATTTTGCGAATCGGGTCTATACCCACCGAAGCGCAAAACGAGTTGGCGATCGCTCTCCCTCCGGTCACGTCTGCATATCAGGGTCATGACCCCCCGAAAGCGTGTTGGACTATCACGCACACACCCAGGTACTGGTACCTAAGTACCCGGGTGCACCACTTCTTCCGCGCGGTTTTGGCACACCCGTCAACGGCCTCTGGTGGGTGCAGTGCAAGTGTTGCAATTGAGGATTAGTACAGATGGCTTGCCAAACCAGATATTTTTTCGCGAACTTTGACAGTTTCATGTGCTTGAAAATATCTGCTACCTTTCCCCTTCCTTTTGCCGTATAAAACTCTTGTCCCGGAAGCTGCTTGTAGTCGGCTTTGACGTAGGTTTCGTCGTCCATTACCACGCAGTCAAACTTCGTCAGCATCGTCGTGTACAGCCTCCGGGATCGCGCTTTGGCCGTCGAATTTTGTTTATCATCGCGATTTGGAGTTACTACCTTCTTGTAAGTCGATAGTCCGGCTCGTTTTTTGGCTCGATGCACGGTTGTAGACGATACATCCATTTATTTGCGGCATCTCGGAGAGAGAGTTTAGAGTTTCGCTTGAAACTACCGGCAACTCTCTTTGTCGTCTCAGCGGCTTCCGGTTTTCGATTTCCCCCCGATCCAGACTTCCCGGCTGTCGACAAACGTTCCCCAAACACTTTAATTACATTTGTAACGGTTGATTTGACAACTTTTAGCGATTTTGCCAGCTTTGCGTGCGAGTAGCTCGGATTTTCGCGATGCGCGAGCCAAATTTTGATACGCTGCTCTTCTTCCTTGGACGGCATTTTGACAACTGAAAAGTGCATTCCAAAATCAAAATAGGAGCAACATTCTACACACACACACACACACCTTCAAAATGAGGGGTGTTCAGGTTTTTTAAATGCAAAGTTGAAAGAAATACGTCAAGTTGATATTGACCAAATGTTGACCGTATCACCCTTTATAGATGCGTTATGTTCTGATAGAAAAGTGAAAAATCACTTACACAGTTCCCTATAGTATTTGCCGCTAGTAGTATTCGTGTCACAACTCAGGGCGTTTCACTAACACTTTTTCATTTGAGAACATTAACCTCAAAAATGACCGTGTTCATCGGCCGGCTGCTCGATTTTCGCACTGGAATTCTTGGACGTTAATTGTCCCATTCTTGTCCGTCAAAAACAACTCTATATCGTCTTTTTATGAAACTTGAAAATCTATCGCCAAACATGCATGATTGTAAGTTGTGTGAAATTCCATTTAATAGTGTTTAAGTGCATAAAATAGTAGAGGCAAAACATTAATATCGTTTTAAGAACGCTTACAAAGGTGAAAAATAAATACAAAGGAACAAGCTCACCGGGAAATCCAAAATGAAATGCCGATCCTAGATCTGGAGAAGTCCACCAAAATTTAGGCAGTATTTTAAATATACAAGAAAAAAAGAAAGAAAATTACTCAAAATTTAAAGTTTTCATTGAATCGCAGCAGTGTTGATGAAACAAAAATTTATGTTCTCTTGAAATCTGTTAAATATCGTTTTTGAACACAAAATCTAAAAACTTTCAAAGAGAAGTTTGAGGAATGCTTCGTCAAAATGTTCGAACGCAGAGTCGCATTAACAATTATGAATATTACCCTTAAAAAAGTACGTCTATGTTTTAAGCTTAATTAATTTGTATCTCAACTCTAACCAAAACGTGGTCTTCGATTGAAATATGTCATAATTCAAGCTTTAAGAAAAGCCGTATTCAAAAGAAATTAGCCTAAAGGCACTAAAGTTGTTTATGAAAAAGTGGGGTTTCATGTTTCTCCCGAACAATATATATCTAAACAAAATCCCATACAAACTTCGAGCTCGTTGAGCCACCCCTTCCCGTGTTCCGATCTGAATCAAATTTGGTATGAGATCTTGTACTACCCCTAGGATCCCGTTTAGCCTGCAGCGCATAAGATTTCACAGGTTTGAAAAATTATTTTTAAATATTTTATAAATTATCCAATATCATTTGAAAAATTAAATATGTTTGTTATTGTATAAATTTTAAAAATTAATATTTGGCCCCGAAAATTCGGACAACAAATCAGCCACTAATGGGATTCGAATCCAATAGTTTTTTTGCCGATACCGAGAATCGAACCCAGTACGCCCAGGAAATTTAAACCAATTAAAAAAAACTAAATCAACGGAAAAGTATTTTAAAATTGCAGACTTTGCTTGCTAGAGCTTTTAATAGGTTCATGAAATGGGTTTGTAAAGGTTATACCCAAATAACACCGATTGTTTTGTAAGAATCTTTAAGCCTCTTATGAAACCTTAACTTGGTCTAGTAACCAGCTATAAAACTTTAAATGTTTCTTGGGATATAAATCAATAAATTTCCTGACTATGCAAAGCAGTTTTTTTTGAGATTTTTTATTCTCATCCTACAGTTTCACAGCTTTCAAATAAGCAGTCAAAAACGCAGAAATATATATTTTTTTATAACATCGAATATTTTTTCTGGGGTTCAAATTAGATTTGTGCTTTGTTCACATGAACTGTTTCACAAGAATCAAGGAATATTTTTCATCCAAAGCTATATTTTTTGGTAATTTTAGAACATCTCTGACGATTTTTGATGGAAAAATGTTATTTTCCCAAACAAATTACCATACACAATTAAAACTCGTAGGGCTAATGCATGACTGGATGCATCGCTTCCAAAATTTTTAATGCTATTTCTGGCAGCAAAACAACCAAAAAAGTTATGGAAGGTGTAAAAATTAAAGAGTTTGAAATTTCCATATAAAGTTTGCAGCGGTCTAGTGGCCATAGAACCATTTAAAGTCGATCGTTTTCGATCGATTGAAGCTGGAAATAAAAAAAAAACTTGCAGATATTTTTCAAAGTTTTATAAAAAATAGTATTTTATTGCATTGTTCCTTAACTTCCATTTACCTACCTAAATTGATAGAACTCCATCCACCACTGGAAGGCAGACTGATGGAAAAGACACTCTAAAGAGAAAATCTCAAAAAATAAATACTCCACATAGGTAAAGGTAAAGGTTATGCGAGCTCAGCTTAGCCATTCCGTTGATCGGGGAGCTCGGTGGAGTCGCCAGGCATGCGGATGCGATACCAACAAAACGGCAAACGAACGGTGGTTGCCTTAAATGGCATATTTTAAGGCAGCAGAAGCAGAAACAAGGACTAAAAGAAAAATCGGTAAAAAAAGTATAGGTAAATCCGGGAAAAACAGAAGCCCAGAAGTTGGGTGCGCAAAAACAACAACCAAAGTCGAAAGCCGAAAGCACTTCTCGAAACTCCAGAGCTACACTTACGGTTTTCCCCATCCACTCTCTCCTTCTTCCCCCCCTCCATCGATTCACTCGATATCATGTTGTTGATCAATGGGTTTTAAAATTAAAATATTTGCAAGTTTAATGCAGCCAGCCAGGCACTGCGAAGCGCGATCGGCCGGCCGTTGTCGTTTCTTTTGGGTTCTGATGGGACTCTCTGCATTGGCTTCGATTCCACCATATCTGTTCTGTATGTAGTTCCATTTTAAAACATTCTGCTACTAGGCAGCTACCTTCCTTCCTATGCGCTGGCTTTACTTAAGGGGGGGTAAAAGCAGGGAGTGATTCCCGATCCTACTTGATAACTGGTGGAGAAATAAGCGAAGGTTGGGTCACGCGGTTCGGCGGGTGAAATTGTATAAGGAACATTGAACTGGAACCGTGATGTTAGAAATGGAGGAATACAAACAAAAACAGAAAAAAATAGTACAATCACCGTTAAAGGTTTGCCTTCCGGAGTCAATGATCTCGCGCTGCTGCTGGCATGGCGATATCTAGTGGGAATTGCAGAAACGGATAAAAATGTAAATGAAAAATTTTGTCATTTAAAATCAAGGCTTTCTTTAGGGTGAGTTTCTTGGATAATCCTTCCGAATATTTACAAGAATAATCTTTTTCCAAAACAAAATTGAAGAAATTTAAAATAATAATTTAGATGTTTGATGTTTTTAAACGACTGTTACTTGAATTTAAGGTGATTTTTTCGCCTTTCTGTCTATTCAAATAGCAAAAGCGACTATTTATTTAACGTTCCAACGTTTCAAACCATATAAAATCGTCATCAAGGACTGAAATGGTTATTGTGTGTTTACCAAATTTCAAAAAGTCTCCACAAAATTAACTGATTCTTACCTAAAGTGTGTCGTATTTCTTATTTATTGTAGGGTTTGATTCGGCTGATCGAATAAATCTGTCATTTGTGTCTGTTACAATGTTTCGTGATTGATTTATGATTTTAGTGTTTTGTAGTGCTGTCTGACTTACTGTGTAAAAATCTTCCTCCTCCTACCTATTTTCTGGATTTAATATTCGCAGCCAGGCTTGTAAGTGGTCACCATCGTTTGAATTTTTCCGGAGACAACCACCACACATTGTTCGTGACAATCATGGAGAGTGCAATCGTTAGATCGGAGAGCAAAAAAATGTCAAATGAAATTTTGATCTTTGTTGTGGTTAGTCGTTTGACTTTCATCCCTCTTGCTTAGATAATCGAGATAATCATTCCACGTTGTTCGACCAACACATCCAAACATCACCCGGCGCTGCAGAGTGGCGATTTTTCTTTCAACAGGAGGGAGTGAATAGAAAAGATTGCATTTGCTTATTGAGTCTGTAAGTTCTGCTGCGTGAAAGAGATAGGCGATGTCGTAAACTGTCGGGAATTATGGTCGTTTGACCATCAAATTATCCCTCTCGTGTACCAAGACACGAAATTTCGTTCGACAATCACACAAAGAAGAATGAATGTCGTTTCGTTTGATGGTAGTCGACTGTTCGGCAAGTTTTCGGTCGCATTCGTTTGATGGCACGAACAATGAAACTGATAAAAGCAGGCTGTGCGACTGTCAGAGAAAATGTCGATGGTTTACAAGTCGCAGCATCGATTTTCCACAGTTACTACTTTTCACTTTTGCTTTGCTTTGACCTGTTACAACTAGTTTGTACTATTGTTTTCTGTTGTTGGATTTGTGTTTCTGTGTTGATAGTTTTATGTTTTTGATTTATTTCTCTTATGTGTTGTGTGTGGATGAGCTGTATGGTGGAATGTATTTTTACCCACAAAAATCACCTAATGGGGGGCGGAGGATTAATGATTTCTTGGTGTACACATCTAAACAATTGTTTTAAGTGATTTCAGTTTTAAGTGAATATTCAATTGGGCTTTTTTCCTATCAACATTCAATTTTTAAATGTCTTTCGAAAATAGGTTAAAATCATTTAGAAAATTTCCGCATTTTTTTTGGCAAAACCTTAAAAATTTAAAATAATGGTTTCAAACTAATTATCAACTTTCCTCAAGACCGCAAGTACCTTTAACTGCTGCGAAAAATGCTATAGATAATTTCTATTTGTTCCCTTCACCCCATTTTGTAAAATACGGGAGTTTTTACGATTTTTTTTATAAAGTGTTCAACCAGAGCAAACATCAAACCGTATACGAGTGATGATAGTTTTTATTTTATTTTAAAACTGTAGAATTTAAATTTTCAAGATAAGTTTTTATTATATTCATCAGATTATTATTCCCTAATTGAATAAGTATAATTGACAAATTAAGGATCAGTTTGATTTATTTTATGTAGATTTCTTAGTTCATCAGTTATCAATATGACTGATCTTACTCAAAATACAACTTAATTTCATTTTAAAACTCATAAACATCAAATATCACCAAAACTAGAGGTGACAGACAAACTCTGACAATAGATTAGAGTTCAGGACGCTAAAATCTACCAAATTTTTGAAATCATATGTATACCAAAATCAAAATGTATCAAAATGTAAAGATGTATTTTATTGAAAAAATTCTTTCTGAATTGTTAAAAAGCTAATCTGTTTCATTTTCATATATATTTTTTATTTCCCAATAAATTTACCAAATTTTAAAGAATCGTTTTTTCGTTTTACCGAACTTTTGAAGTCAGACTTTTTAAATTTTTTGTAATATTTTTAATAAGTTTGTCTTTGTTTATTAATTCTGAATTTTTGTGTTTTGGAAAAATAATCTTTATAGAAGAATATAAAGCTGAATTTTTGGTACGAAAAATATAAAAATTTGGTCCTAGGAATCATTATTCCAAAAGACGAAGACATTACATTAAGAGCTTAAAATTTGAATGGTACAAAAATCGCGCTCTAAAATTAATAATGTTTCACTGTTTTTTTTATTATTTAAAACAATCTTTCTTGAATCAATCATATACCAATTTTTTAAATAATCTATGCAAAGTTTGGAAAATGATTCGAAGTAGCAGCTGTAAAGCTAAATTTTTATGTGCAATGTTAAGCAAATGAGTATTTGCTTCGTGCTTTCAATGTTTTAATTGGGATTTCGATATTTATATTTCTATCAGTTCCTTATTGAACACTCAAAAAATCACCTATTATCAAAAGTGTACATTGTCAGTTTAAACTTTCAATGATGAACGAAAGTCTAACATTTATTTTACAATTGGGTTTCGATTTCTTTCTGAATCTGCAGTTATATTATATATACACTGGATTCATTTTTTAAACGATTGTTGTGCAAAAAAGAAATCGTTAAAAAAAGTTCAATTATACCAGGCAAAATTCATCGCTCATTTCGAGTGAAGTAGCCAACTTGGATCGTAAATCGATCATTTCTAACCAGGTAGACCTTTCTGAGGGGATTTTAGTGAAATCGGGAAGTTCAAAGATTAGTTTTGGATTGATCTGTTTTAAGCCACGGTTGTTCCGGAACTTCCGCAGAGTCTCTAAGTGGTCATTCCGGCCCATGTTTCTGTCGGGAAGCCACATTCCGAATCAATTTACCATCCAAGAGTGGTTTGGAAAAAGCAGGAATGTCTAGACCTTGTTTTTGACATGTTCGAATATCGTCTTATTTCGAGAAAATCGTTCAAAATAAAACCTTGTAAAACAAGATCGTTTAAAAAAAGAATTCAGTGTACTCTTATTCGGTGCACTGATTTTTATGTCCGAAGCTTTCTACTTCTGCTACTTCGCACTCTATTTCTGCTGCTTCTGAAATATTGATTTCAAATTTGTAAAGTAGACTGCAAAAAATGTATTTTCTTGCATATTTCTAGTTTAGAATAAGGATCATCACTTTGAATTATTTATCTATAATTTATCGGAAATAGTAATAATTGAAAACGTTGAATCTGATTTATTTTTAATCGTATCTGTTAAACTTGTTATTTTTTTCTATCATTTGTAATGGTCATACATGAGTAAGAAAATGATTTTATTTATGAAGGGAGCGACTGTTATGGTAGATTTTTTGAGGAATTTCAACGGCTATCAGTCTCAGATTTTTTTTTATAAAAACCACTGTTTTTAACTACAGTCATTTTTATTTAAAAAATCTGAGACTGATAGTCGTTGAAAATCCTTCAAAAGAAAATGGTTTAAGAAATCAATTTGTTCATTTATTGTGCATTTTTTGTTTTGTTACCATTCCTAGCTGATTTTGAATTTCGAACCCCCCTCAAGAGTAAACTTGTGTTAAAAATTTGACATAGACGTTAATTGTATTTCTTTGATGAAAATACGAAATGGGAAAACTTTATGCGTATTTCCATTCTTCAATGTTCACTTTTAGATCGAATGTTAGAATTGTTCGAAGTTCCAATATCAAAATCCAAATTTTGGGTTCAGACTTGATATAGGAAAATTTGTTAAGAAATTCAGGTTCAGATATTTCAAATTTAGATTCTGAATACAGAATTGGTTCAGAACTCAAAATTAGGAATGTCAAATAAAGTTATCTGTATAAAGACTTCAATCATACATTCAAGGTGAACTGAAAATGCAGATGATTTTTTTTTAAAGATTCTAGTGTAAGTTTGAGATTTCAAGCTTTGAAATCGGACTAAAAATTAAATTTCAAAATGTAAAAACTAACTACTTACAAAACTAAGCTTGAGATCTTTAATTCAGAAATCATGCATCCATATTCAGAATCAAACAAAAAATAAACAAACAAAACAATAGTAATGCTTTTTATGCAATTAATATAAATCTAAATTTTTAAGTAATTTGTAATTTTTGAAATTTTTGTAATTTTTAAATTGTTGTCATTCTTGCATTTTTTGTAATTCTTGCATTTTTTGTAATTTTTGTAATTTTTGTAATTTTTGTAATTTTTGTAATTTTTGTAATTTTTGTAATTTTTGTAATTTTTGTAATTTTTGTAATTTTTGTAATTTTTGTAATTTTTGTAATTTTTGTAATTTTTGTAATTTTTGTAATTTTTGTAATTTTTGTAATTTTTGTAATTTTTGTAATTTTTGTAATTTTTGTAATTTTTGTAATTTTTGTAATTTTTGTAATTTTTGTAATTTTTGTAATTTTTGTAATTTTTGTAATTTTTGTAATTTTTGTAATTTTTGTAATTTTTGTAATTTTTGTAATGTTTGTAATTTTTGTAATTTTTGTAATGTCTGTAACTTTTGTAATTTTTGTAATTTTTGTAAATTTTTAATTTTTGAAATTTTTGTAATTTTTGTAGTTTTTGTAATTTTTGTAATTTTTGTAATTTTTGTAATTTTTGTAATTTTTATAATTTTTGTAAATTTTGTAATTTTTGTAGTTTTTGTAACTTTTGTAATTTTTGTAATTTTTGTAATTTTTGTAATTTTTGTTATTTTTGTAATTTTTGTAATTTTTGTAATTTTTGTAATTTTTGTAATTTTTGTAATTTTTGCAATTTTAGTGATTTTTGTAATTTTTGTAATTTTTGTAATTTTTGTAATTTTTGTAATGTTTGTAATGTTTGTAATTTTTGTAATTTTTGTAATGTTTGTAACTTTTGTAATTTTTGTAATTTTTGTAAATTTTTAATTTTTGTAGTTTTTGTAATTTTTGTAGTTTTGTAATTTTGGTAATTTTTGTAATTTTTGTAATTTTTGTAATTTTTGTAATTTTTATAATTTTTGTAATTTTAATAATTTTTGTAAATTTTGTTATTTTTGTAGTTTTTGTAACTTTTGTAATTTTTGTAATTTTTGTAATTTTTGCAATTTTAGTAATTTTTGTAATTTTTGTAATTTTTGTAATTTTTGTAATTTTTGTAATTTTTGTAATTTTTGTAATTTTTGTAATTTTTGTAATTTTTGTAATTTTTGTAATTTTTGTAATTTTTGTAATTTTTGTAATTTTTGTAATTTTTGTAATTTTTGTAATTTTTGTTATTTTTGTAATTTTTGTAATTTTTGTAATTTTTGTAATTTTTGTAATTTTTGTAATTTTTGTAATTTTTGTAATTTTTGTAATTTTTGTAATTTTGTAATTTTTGTAATTTTTGTAATTTTTGTAATTTTTGTAATTTTTGTAATTTTTGTAATTTTTGTAATTTTTGTAATTTTTGTAATTTTTGTAATTTTTGTAATTTTTGTAATTTTTGTAATTTTTGTAATTTTTGTAATTTTTGTAATTTTTGTAATTTTTGTAATTTTTGTAATTTTTGTAATTTTTGTAATTTTTGTAATTTTTGTAATTTTTGTAATTTTTGTAATATTTGTAATTTTTGTAATTTTTGTAATTTTTGTAATTTTTGTAATTTTTGTAATTTTTGTAATTTTTGTAATTTTTGTAATTTTTGTAATTTTTGTAATTTTTGTAATTTTTGTAATTTTTGTAATTTTTGTAATTTTTGTAATTTTTGTAAATTTTGTAATTTTTGTAATTTTTGTAATTTTTGTAATTTTTGTAATTTTTGTAATTTTTGTAATTTTTGTAATTTTTGTAATTTTTGTAATTTTTGTAATTTTTGTAATTTTTGTAATTTTTGTAATTTTTATAATTTTTGTAATTTTTGTAATTTTTGTAATTTTTGTAATTTTTGTAATTTTTGTAATTTTTGTAATTTTTGTAATTTTTGTAATTTTTGTAATTTTTGTAATTTTTGTAATTTTTGTAATTTTTGTAATTTTTGTAATTTTTGTAATTTTTGTAATTTTTGTAATTTTTGTAATTTTTGTAATTTTTGTAATTTTTGTAATTTTTGTAATTTTTGTAATTTTTGTAATTTTTGTTATTTTTGTAATTTTTGTAATTTTTGTAATTTTTGTAATTTTTGTAATTTTTGTAATTTTTGTAATTTTTGTAATTTTTGTAATTTTTGTAATTTTTGCAATTTTTGTAATTTTTGTAACTTTTGTAATTTTTGTAATTTTTGTAATTTTTATAATTTTTGTAATTTTTGCAATTGTTGTAATTTTTGTAGATTTTGTAGTTTTTGTAATCTTGGTAATTTTTGTATTTTTTTTTAATTTTTGTAATTTTTGTAATTTTTTTTTAAATTTTGTAATTTTTGTAAATTTTGAATTTTTTGTAATTTTTGTAATTTTTGTTATTTTTGTAATTGTTGTTATTCTTGTAATTTTTGTAATTTTTGTAATTTTTGTTATTTTTGTAATTGTTGTTATTCTTGTAATTTTTGTAATTTTTGTAATTTTTGTAATTTTTGTAATTTTTGTAATTTTTGTAATTTTTGTAATTTTTGTAATTTTTGTAATTTTTGTAATTTTTGTAATTTTTGTAATTTTTGTAATTTTTATAATTTTTGTAATTTTTGTAGTTTTTGTAATTTTGGTAATTATTGTATTTTTTTAATTTTGTAATTTATGTTTTTATTTTATATTTTGTGGGTTTCGATCATTTATGAATCGACGTTTTATGAATTTGCATGTGATTTGGCATCAAAACTGAAATTTGTATTTTTTTGATTTTCTTCAGTTCCCTCCTTATCACCTCACAAAGGCCAACAAATCGAAATATTAAGCGTTTTGAAGCACCTCTAAAAAATCAAGTTCTGTTGAGGTGAAATTTGTTACACGTCAAATTTTTGGGTCAAACAACGAAATGTGCATAGTAGATTTTTGAAATTCGACTTTTCATTTTTGCTGACACCCTAATTGAGAATTACATAAATAACAGTAAAATTTGCGCAGGGTTGTTCAAGATTTGCCTAAAATTTCACTAAAGCTTAGTTGAAGAGTTTCATTAACAGCTTTTTTTATTAACTTTGAATTTTCATTGATCATTCATTTAAATCTTTGCGGTTTTGTCAGTTTTCATTGATATTTTAATAAATGGACAACAAACAAATTTTTCAACCTGAAGAAAGTACACCAAGGTTTTTTTTGCACGGTTTTTTACGCGGTACGTATATCAGTGTAAAAAAAACCTTGGTGTATTTTAGAATTGGTTTGAGAAAAACTGACAATAAGATCAAACAAAATTGAAAAAGTAAATTCCACTAGACTCGATAGATAGATTTATCCTAGAAAAGGAACAAACGGTATCAGCTTATGAGACACGCTCTTTTCTATTAGCAAGTCTCTGTGTCAACGAAAATATAGAAGAAATTTTCGAGAGGAACATGTGAAACGAATAAATGAGACACTCTGAATAATGAATGTAAAATCAATAAGCCCATTAAAAATTAATTAGCCTAAGAAGCAAAAACAGCTCCAGAAAATATTTTATTGGCTCTGTAAACTAAGATTTTCTATTCCAAAAAATAGCTCATGATTTTTTTTTCTAAATTCTTTTCCAGATCCGCCCTGTTCCGCCTCGGATGCCAGCTCGACCACCTCGAACAAAACGTTCGTCGCGTGTAAGGTCTGTGGGGATAAGGCTTCCGGCTACCATTACGGGGTGACCTCGTGTGAAGGCTGCAAAGGATTCTTCCGGCGCAGCATCCAGAAGCAGATCGAGTACCGGTGTCTGCGCGATGGCAAGTGTCTGGTGATACGGCTCAACCGGAACCGCTGTCAGTATTGCCGCTTCAAGAAGTGTCTCGCCGTCGGGATGAGTCGAGATTGTAAGTATTTCATAGATTAAGGTTTTCAGTCTTGACTTTCAGTCTTGAATTTGGAATCTTGTGTATTGAATCTCTGAAAATAATTCATAATTCAATCTTAAAAACAAAAAAAAAAAAAAATTCGGAAGATGTCACTGAATCAGAAAAAAAAATTCCATATACAGTACAAACTTTCAGTTTTGATCAGCTGTAATCAACTTCGTAGGCATGGTAAAACCCATGCACCCTGGATGAGATAATCGTCCCAAGAAACGAGTTCCCACTCGCTTTTCCAGTTGCTTAATACTTTTATGTTCCCGTTGCTCTTCCGATGTGAACATACCGACTAAGATACATATGAGATTCCGGTTCATGTTTCAACATAGATTTTCTGCAGAGCCTCTATGCTCTGCCTGCATTCACTCGATGCTGCTGTGCAGATGTGCCAAGATAGTTAGTAAGTAATCTTTCGGATTGCACATGTTTTTCACCTCACGGAACTGGAGTCCAGACTCATAAATTTAAGAAGAGTCTCACTTAAGACAAAGAAAACCTTTCCGACATTGTAGATCCATAATTCCTCCAGAATTAATCTCAAATGAAATTTATTTCATTTCGAAAATATTTAAGGTATACAACTGAATGATCAGAGACAGTTCCGGACTAATTTAGCAAGCCCAACTTCAACTCAGGTCTTTCAGTCGCAACGATTAGGTTTGAATGGTGTATTTCGTGGAACCAACATCGGAATAAGGAAAAAAGTAATTCGGATTTTTTACCATTAATTTTACAATAGCTGTTTACCATCTTCTATTAAGATGAAACTGGATTCTTTTGTATTTTGACGATCTTAAAATGCAAAAATGTGCCAAATAACGTCAACTTTCCAATCCACTTTTCGAAGTTTATCTGATGTGACTTGAAGATGTTGACGGTTCATTGATTGAAAAGTATGGTTTTACAGCTTTCTTGAAAACTAAGAGAATTGTTTTTTGCATTCCTCAGCTGATCTACAGTCTTTTTTCCGAAGCATGTTTTTTCGGTACTTTTTTCTTAGACTTTGAATAGCGGAAAACTGAAGTATTGTAGCTCAAAGTTTCCAAAACTATAAATTTAGTAAAAATCGGTTAAGAAACAAGAGAGATATATATGTACTTTACCGATGGATTACTTATAGAGGAATCAACGGGATTTGGAGTATTCAACGAAATCTTCAGCGCATCTTATAAGCTCCAGTCACCATGCTCTGTGTATATAGCAGAGTTAGCAGCAATATTTTGGGCTTTGGACAGCATTGCGTCACAGCATGCAGGATACTACTAAAGCTTAGTTCTTTTAGAAATGGGACAGTTACGAATGCCTGTATCTAAAAAACCATTCGTTTAAACGAAATACTTTCTTTGAAGAAAAATAAGGTAATGTTATGATCTTTTATGGAAAAATTTGAAAAAAAATATTTACCGTTTTTGGTTAAAGAAATTTCTACTTTATTCTTGGTATCTCCCATTGGCCGGCGCACACTTTTTTCAGTCATGGTATTGATCAGTTTCTCCAACTTATACTTCGTAAAATCTATATTTCAGGTGGCTTCACCCTCCTTCTTCAATTTTTGATACTTTTTGGTCCAATACTTCTCTGGAAACTGGAAACTGGAAGCATTTTAGTGGATACAGTTGTTCCGAAATGAACAAATTTGATTATTTTTGACCACATTTTTGTACGTTTTTTTTCCGGTACCGGTTTTACAGCTTAAGCGTTTTGGAACTATAAAAAAATATATGTTTGAGGTTGGATTTCAATGAGTCATCACTAGGCAACACTATCAGCTTATCGGAGAAAATTGTTTTGGACATTTCAGCGATCTACCCTTAGTTTTTCGTTTATTAAAAATTAAAAATGCTGGTATGAGACTTGACTTCCTTGATGACCCTTAACCGTTGTTGCCGATCATGTGCTTCACTCCAATGCTTGATTTGAACTTTGTGGACATTATTTACAGTGTTTGCATACTTATCCACCACAAAAACTCAGTAATTCTTTGAATAATCAACGGTTTTTTCAGCTATCAATTTGATAATGACGTATTTTAAAGGAAACTGTGCAAAATAATTTTTTTCTTTTTCTCTTGCATCGTACATATCTCAAAAACGCGTAAAGTTTAAATTTTGAAAAAAATAGGTCGAATAGTATTTTTTACAGGCAACAAAATGCTGTCAAAGTTTTTAATATCCAATAACTAGTTAACGAGCTATTAGCAAATGAAAATGTCCCATTTCTAAAAGAACTAAGCTTTACATCGTAACAGATAGTCTCAGCTCTGTTGAAGCAATACGCTCGATAAGACCGGGAAAGCACTCGCCGTACTTCCTTGAGAAGATACGGGATATTTTGAGTGCTTTAGCAAGACTTCGTTTTTCTGTCACCTTTGTTTGGGTTCCCTCTCATTGCTCGATAGTGGGTAATGAGAAGGCAGACTCTCTGGCAAAGGTGGGGGCGACGGAAGGTGACACGTATCAGCGTGAGATCGTCTTCAACGAGTTTTATTTTTTGGTTAGAAGAAATTCTCTTGTCAACTGGCAGCGCAAATGGGACGAGGATGAGTTGGGTCGGTGGCTCCACTCGATTATCCCAAAGGTAAGCCTTAAACCCTGGTTTAATAGATTGAACCTGAGTCGGGATTTTATTCGTATATTTTCCCGTCTCATGTCCAATCATTATTCCTTAGACGCGGTACTCTATCGTTTTGACATTGCTGGCAGCAATTTGTGTAGTTGTGGCCAAGGTTACCATGACATCGAGCATATTGTCTGGTCGTGTGAGGTCCATCTTGTCGCCAGAATGAATTTAATAGATTCCCTTCGGGCCCGAGGAAAACCACCTAACGTTCCAGTGAGGGATGTGCTAGCTGTGCTAGATTTGGACTACATGTTCGAAATCTACTTCTACCTTAAAGCTATCGATCTGCGCCTTTAATCCTATATTTCACTTTCTATCATCTTTTTCTTTAAACTCAAAGTGTTAAGCTAAGCAAACAATGTAAAAACAAAAACGAGTTTGGCTCCTTAAAACCTTAAGGTATGAGCCGTTTCAAATAAAGAATTATTAAAAAAAAAGAGAGATTTAGCGATTTTTAGCGAGTTTTTTTTTGTCTGGGCTTTAATTGTGGCTCTATAAAACAAGTAATGATGCAAAATTTAAGATTGAGGGGTGAAGAATAGTTTTCTTTATTTGGATACACTCGCAAAAAGTTACAAGCCGCCAAACTTCCATAAGTGTCGTAATTCCATTGAAGAGCGTATTAATTAAAAACAAAAACAACAGAACTCATAACCAAATTTACGCATCAGCTTAAGGCTCTGAAAAAGAAAACAAATTTTAAGATTTTGTCTGAAATGTTTCATAAACATTCCATTTGCACATCCAGCGTTATTGTAGGGGAGAGTGGGGTATCGTGGGCCATGGGGAAACGTGGGCCACTTTTGATATCTCAGATGTGTGTTGAGATAAAAATCTCAAACCAACTGTCATCGCCGTCGCTTTGCGTGAGCATATATTTCTATATGTTGTTGACTGAATTACGCATCATATGCTTCTTTTATTTAACAAGCTAAAAAAAGTTAGAAAAATTTACTTACATAATTAATAAAACACCCGCTAATTTCATCGTTGGGCAACCTAAAGTGCATAAAAAAAATATGCTCATACTCTTATGATCTTAGTTTTGTCATGATCTTTCACGTGAAAAAGGAATTTTTGATGAAACGTCAATAAGTCACTCAAACGCAACCAATTTGCAAATCATAGCTTGTGGGGAATCGTGGGCCACACATCTTGAACCACCTATATTTTTATGTTTTTATACACATTCAGAACTTAAAATACTTTTTTCCTATCTGTGAAGTTTTCTTATGCCAAATGAAGAGTTATGAAAAATATTTTGTCCATCCTATATAAGAAATTTTGCCAAAACGTTCGCGAGTCAGGTTATCGAATCTATGCGATCATACACAGCTTTCTTTTTTATTTCATCATCTGAAATTGCTTTAAAATAACGAAATGAATTAGGAAATCACAGTTTTGGGTCAACTCACAAACTTTGCATGTTATTTGGTCAATTTGGATTAGGTGGCCCACGATTCCCCACCATTTTTCAAAATCCAAAAAATATTGCTTTTTTTCAATCAGTCAGGATTTGGGGAAAAAAACTTATTAAAAATTATAAAAAAATACCTTATGATACTTTGAAAATGTAGAAAATTATACCATATTTTATTTTCATTTTATCTTTTATAATAAAGAAGTTATGGAACAACGAAAAAAAGTGGCCCAAGATTCCCCACTCTCCCATACTAAATTTTATGTAATCAAATTCTAACAGAAATATTGATAAGAGAAAATTTTCTTTTTTACACTGTTACCTAGAGACGGGACTTGACTGAAACATTCAGTCAGCGAAACTTTGTTTTTGTGGAGAAATGAATCCAACTGGTAAAATTAGTGACACACCTTCGGAGCCTTCTAAAAGTGTACTCTCCCGTGGAATCCAGGACCAGTTTTTACAGGCTGACTTCCAGATCTACAATTTGCATCTTTTTAACATTTTTGGTGAGCCCGTTCCATTTTATTACTTTCGTTTCTTAAATGCTGTTTACTTTTCATTGGAGTGTCCCGACCAATTTAACGTTCCCGGGAATCGAGAAATCCTACGTTTCTTTTACCGGTATTCCGGGAATATTTGAAAAAAGAATATTTTAACACTCTACTGCATACGAAACCTTATCTTCACGGTATTTTTAATTTTTAAGAAGTATGTATGTAATATGGAAATATCGTTTAAGTTGTTTCTAAATGATTTTTAAACTTAATTTTTGGACAGAATCTAAGTTCAATTGCCTTTTACACACTTTTTTCAACTTAATTAGTCAAGTATACAATGATGGAAATATTCATGAGTTTCAAATTTTTGAAACAATTTTGAAATAAACTTGTTATTTCAGAAACGTTTTCTACACGATATTAAATTCGCCGTTTACATGTAGGACTTGAAATATTTCTCTCAAATAACGTGTTACAGTTACAGATAAATCTATAATTTCAAAGAATTTTGAGCAAATTTCCATCACAGAATCTTTGTCATAGAACATAGAATTTTATAAATATTCACAGATTCCACAAAATTTTAAGATTGCATACGTTTTTCCAAAATTATTTTTTTCACATCGATATCTTACATTTTGAATTTTTAAGTATGAATTGGAAAATATGATAAGATTAGTAATGTCCTTTAATTTTTCTCAAGTAATTTTAAATTGACGCAAATTTACAGGACTTTTTAATGAAATTATTGAAAATGCTTATTCAGATTTTTTTTGAAAATTGGGTTTATAGACATGAGGGTTTTTCTCAATAGGGGTTGAAATTTTAAATTTTAAAGTGAATGAATATTGGGAAAAACTTGCTTTCTGAATTTTATAGCATATATATATTAAATATTATTATTATCATATTTTACTAAATTTAAGTCTAACTAAATTAATATAACAATGTCAGGCAAAGATAATTAATAAATTCATGCAAATATCTAAGTATCTTCATCAAATGTAGGATATTTTTTTTATTTTGTTCTAAAAAATCAATATTGTTTTGTTTTTGTTATAACGAGTGAAAACGATTATAACCAATTCTGAAATCTTCTCAATAAATATATATCATTATAGTCATGTTAGGAATTCTAGTTTAAAATAGGAATCAACTTATAGAAAACAAGCTAGCCTTTTAAACCTAAATAATCATTGCAAAATTCTACGAAAACGGGATAGTATTACATCTTTTTTGTAATAATGCCATACTGTCTTTAACTTCATCGTAGAACCATAAGAATCGTAGAACTTATAAGAGAGAAAAAAACTTCTTCAAGAAAAAGTCTATCATAATAATACTTGAAAAATATCAGTAGAAATTTTCGAAAATCTCTTGAATTAATGGAATAATTTTTTAAAAAACAATAGAATAGAAATAATAATGTAAATAATACAGGAAGACCAGAAGAATAGGATGCAAAATATAAGATCGCACTAGTCAAAAGTGTCTCCTAATGATATCCTTCCACCCATTTCCAACCCAAAATTGTTTTGCTAGGATGCAGAGGTGACCTCGGTCCTAAAGCATGAGTTATGAATCTTTCAATCCCTTTTCTCTATTTTCCTTCTATCCATTGACTACTAGGACGTGGCCGGCGCCGTTATTGATGTTTAAAGAGAGAGCATCAGTTTTGTTCATTGTGAATGTGCTGTCAATCCCAGACATTATTCTTTTGACCTCTGGACAAAATTGATGGCCTCGGTCAATCACGGAGTAGCAACCATTGGCGATGTGGAACTCGTTCTACTGAGCCACGCCTGCGATCATGGAGTTCGAAATGCTTTTGTTTTAAGTAAGATTATAAGAAATAATATTAAAAAGTTTACGAAGGATAATTGATTTTAAAAATGTTTAATATTGCATTTCAAGTTCAATGATTAAAGGTGGATGTGAGTAGTCAATCAAGCTAAGCTAAGCTAAGAAATGAATCCAACTGGTAAAATTGAAATTTAGAGAATAGATTAGATTAAAATTAACGTTGAAAACATGAGAAAACATATGCCAGGTTGTCTGTTAATACATGGACGTACAGGCGAATTTTTGTTCGCATGTTTTTAACATAAATTTTTATCTAATCTATTCCTTAAACATCAATTAACACAGCTGGATTCATTTATCCACCGAAAATTTTCTTTTTGATGTTTTTGTTTCTTTGTGTTGAAAATTCTTTCTTTTTTCATCCAATGTGTGTGACTCAAAATGCCCTTGCGGGGTAAAACGCAAACGACTATATTTTGATAAATTATGAAGATTTGCGAAGTTTTTGGTGAATTCTTCTTACACAAATGAGTTATTTAAATCAATACCCTTTAATTTGAATAAAAATAATTACCAGATTCAATTAAACGCGAATAACAATCAAATTCAATGTTATGTTGGCTATTCATCATTTGTATTGTAAAAAGTAATCAAATGAAATATGTTTTTATCCCAAGGTGATTGCTTTAAACATCTTCATCATTGGTTTTATTGGTTGTTTAAGGAATATATTCATCATTATCATGTGATGAAAAACTTCTGTAAATTGTTTTTATATGTTAAACGGAAAATTTATCAAATTTGAAATATCCGATTTAAATTTTCTGTCATCGAATTTGGGACAAATTGCCCTACCCTCAAGGTGCTGTTCGGTAAGATGTAAACAAAACCACATGTTTTACCCTGGATTTTGTTGCACCATTTTTCATGACTACAGACCGATTATCAACATGGTACATCGATTTTCTATTTACTTAGTCCTAAATTATTATTAGAATGCATAATATTTACATCTTCCGATCGGGTTTGAGTGAAGAACGAAAAACACAGTTGAAAATATAGCTAAAAATTTCAAAAATATTCATTTTTTCATTGTAAAAAGCACTAAAACCACTTGTTTTCATCCCGTGCTGGAAAACAGAAAAAAACGCTTAGAAGTCAAATTGGTCTGATTTAATCAACGCCCAGTAAGCAAGTAACAAATTATGTTTCATTAGAATGATCATTATCAAAACTGTTTTTTTAGTCTTTGAGAGAGTTTGGCATTGAAAAGGTTTACAAATTTCACCAAACTGAGCAATGCTCAGTGAGCATGCCTTATCTATAAAACAATAGTTTTGTTGATTTTGTTGGCCTTCGGCAAGAGTTTTTATCCTCAACGATTACAACTCTTTTCGAAAGGGTCTTAGTTTTTTTTTTGCTGAAAATTAAAATTATGCTGCAGCGAATTTCTATTTTCCTCAACTATCTTGGAAACTAACATGGAAAAACTTTTTTTTCACCTTTTCTGAATTTAAATACAGAATTGATTTGTTTTCACTGTAAACATTGTGTTGATTTGATTGTGCAACTGTTTTAGAAGTTACCTTTTTGGATTCCACGAGTGTTCACCTTGCTATCTCGGTAAATTTTACCTTTTTATTATTTTCCGTGTGTTGTTCGGACTTCTAAATTTAAAACCAAATGGGACTTATCTAATGTCGTTTCTTCCGAGGAATCAAATGAAGGTTATTTGAATGGCATATTTTCATAGATTTGGTTTGTTTAGGAGGGAAGATATTGAATCTCTTTGCAGGTTATACACTTTTTTCCCATTGGACACTGATTTTAAATGTTGCTTCGAGAATCCAACTTTTCATAGTTTTCACAATGAGACTTTTTTTTACCGAATATAAGTAGTAGAAACGTGTTGCAATGTATTCGCCCAGCAAACATAAAATCGCATTAAAAATGATAACTCAAGTCATTAAAAACGTTACTGCGAATCGTAATTCCAACTAACGCAAGTAAAAGGTCGGATATGGTAAAAAGTCCGCCATGTTTGCAGATTTTGAGGACGATTTTGTTCTTTTTTTTCTCCCGCATGGGTCAAGTGAGAGAACACTGTTGTTATTCTCTCTGCAACCAGCAGTGCAACCAGATTGCTAAAAATCAGATGATGTATTTGCAAGAATTGCCCAATGACAGAAGCAGCAACTATCGTCGCTGGCAACGGTTCGCATGCGTTGAGAGAAAAAAAAACTTGTACTCTCTTGCATTCTTCAGGTATGTTTGAATAAGATGTCGACTAATTCGTATACTCTTATCGTTTTAACCAGAAGTTGAATATATGTAGGTATGTATATTGCCTCCACTTTGGTAGGTAAATGCTGTTTTTTGTGTTTCATACGATCATTCTATAATGTATAAGGAACGTATAACAAAGTTGTTGAAAAATATACCTACACGCATACCGCATACTCTGGCTTTCTCCTTAGCAGGTGCATATTCTCTCAAAATACCCTAGAGCATGGGTGGCCAACTTTTCAACAGGCGGAATTGTTCTGGAATTCTTATTCAAAGAAAACAAAAATTTACAGAATTTTTATAACGCAATTAAAAAAACAAGTGTCAAAGTCATATCTAGTACAGAATCATCATGAAATAAGTCATTTTTATTCCTTGCATAGCTTGAAAACAAGCAGTTAGCTTGAAACGAGAAAAACGCGTTTGAAATATCGAAACATCTAATCAAATCCTATTTCAAAAATGGACCACTTTTTGTTTAAGAAAATCAAGAAATGTGCATTATATTCACTTTTTGTTCGTTGGTTTTCAAGAACTTTAACTTTTTTCACTAAATTTCAGATTTGATCGAATTTCGCCCTTTTTTGTTTTCGATTCCAGTTACGCCTGTAAGTTTCGTCCAATTGATCGGCCGTTCTTGTTTTGGTTTTGAAATTTCGCCCTTTGGTGTTACACGTAAAACTAATTAGGCCGTTTTGTCACACACGGTCAACTCAATTAAGCCTATTGGCCCTAAACGAATAGAAAAATTAACCCGTGAATAGGCGTAACTTCACGTTCTATCGAAAAAGCATAAACAGGAAGTCTCACCCAATTGAATTTTATCATTATTTTTTTAAAGTTTTAGATGATTTTAAGATGAAACCGAGTTTATTAGATAAAATGCAACCACGTTCATCTGGAATGACTGTTAACTCGATTTGTTTACATTTGACAGCTTCGCCCTTTTGAAATGCTACGCTAGATATTTTTACAAATTTTGCTCCATTGGAAAAATAGTACAAATATTGCGCAATACGAAATGAATTATTCCTCTCAACTTATGTACGTCCGTCAATCTTTTCGAGGGATTTGGAACCACCTCGGTTGATTCATCCCAGAAATGTCGAATTGCTTGTCAATTTTATGGTTTCCAAATAGTAAAAAAATTACCACCCATTTTCCAAAGTTTTCAAGTTCACTCAATCAAAACTTTCTAATTTTCCAGGATCTCAATTTGACTAGTCACTATGACTAGTGTATTGAGAAAGCCTTCTATAAACAGGATGATTACGAGTTTGATTGTTTTATAATCATTGCATTTTTTTAAGAATAAATGTTGCTTAGAAAAAGTTGTTCTTCTGAGAGATGTGCTAGTTCCAAACCGGTTCTAGTTGAATTCTACTACTCAACTGTAAATTCTGTTCAGTTTTTCATTATTGATGTACATAAATACAGAGAAAGCTTCCAATTTAATGATATTTGGATTTGATTTCATTTTCATAAATATAGATAGGGGAGAGAGGGGAAACGTGGGCCACTCTAAACACCTCAGCTGTGTGTCAAGATAAAAATCTCAACTGTCGTCGTCGTCGCTTTGCGTAAGCATGATTTTCTATATGTTGTTGACTTATGTACGTATAATATGCTTCTTTTATTTAACTAGCCGTAGCCTATAAAATTGTACTTACATAATTAAACAAGCACCCGCAAAATTGCATCCGTGGGATACCCAAAGTACATAACAAAAATATGCTCATACGCTTATCATCTTATTTATGTCATGTTCTTTCACGTGGAAAAGGAATTTTTGATGAAACTTCAATAGGTCACATAAGCGCCACAAATTTGTAAATCACTGCTTGTGGGGAATCAATGGCCACATTTTGTGGGGTATCTTGGGCCACCTATATTTTGGTTAAAAAACGTAGGAGAATAGGATTTTTAATACAAGATCAATGCACTTGTCAGAAGTGTTTCCAGATCTTATCCTTTTACCCACTCTCCCAAACAAAATTGTTTGCTAGGATGCAGAGGTGACCTCGGTCCTAAAGCGCAAATTTATGTCTTTCGTCCCTTTCTCTATTTTCCTTACTATCCATTGACTACTAGAATGTGGCCGGCGCCGTTATTGATGTTCAAAGAGAGAGCATCAGTTTTGTACATTGAGAATGGGCTAATCCCAAGTACCATTCTTTTGACCCTTGTACAAAATTGATGGCCTCGGTCAACCACGGAGTAGCAACCATTGGCGATGTGGAATTCGTTCTACTGAGCCACACCAGCGATCGTGGAGTTTAAAATGCTATATTTAATTTATTGTTCTTTGAATATTACCGTTTTGCCTTAAATGAAAACTCAACTCAACTAAACATGTAAAGTTTCAACAAATCTAACATTTTTTTCTCATACAAACATCTTTGTAGTAGAACATTTGTAGTAGCATTTCGGATTTTTCGATTTAAGGTGGCTGTGAGTAGTCAATCAAGCTAAGCTAAGCTATCTTAGGCCACCTATATTTTGGTGTTTTTATGCGCATTCAAAACTTAAAATACGTTAATAAATACTACCTGTAAAGTTTTGTTTTGCCAAATGAATAGTTATGAAAATATTTGTCTATCTTTTCTAATGGTATACAGACGTACATAAGTCCTATATAAGAAACGTTCGCGAGCCAGGTTTTAGGAACTATTCGATCATAGAACTCTCTTTTTTATTTCCTCATCTGAAAATGCTTTGAAATAACTAAATAAATTATGAAATTTTAGTTTTGGGTCATCTCATAAACTTGGACGTTAACTAGTCAATTTGGATTAGGTGCCCCCAAAAAAAAAAAACTTTTTTTGAAACAGTCAGAGCTCGGGAAATTCATGTATTTAAAAAATAAAAGTAATGCCTAATGATGCCTTAAAAATGTAGAAAACCTTTCCATTTTTTTTATAATAAAGAAGTCATGAAGCAAAGAAATAAAGTGGCTCATGCTCTTCCATTCTCCCCTACCCTTTTCTGTAAAAGCTTAGCAAAAATTTAAAATGCAAAAAAGACCTCCAATTTAAGTTGTGTAGCCCAAGATATTTGGATTTATGTAAAAGTATTTTTTTATTTTTTCGAAAATTCATAATTTGAGCGTACTCAAAAACTGTTTCATTGAGATTTTTTTAAATTTCATTTTCGGATTCAGCGCACGATTTTTAGGCCCGAGAAATTATCTTCAGGCTACTTAGGTGAAAAATGATGTAAGCTAGTGTAATTTGTTTATGTTCACCAAACTATTTATTTATTTATTTTGCGACAATTCGTCACGTGTAAACGAACCTTTTCAGGGTGTGTTAATTAATTGAATGTAAAAATAATGGCCGTGGAACCGGAAAAACCACCATTGAAATATAATATCGTTGTTCATTGTTTTGCATAAAACTGTCGGCTTAGATTTGTTGGGGCGAGTGTGTGTACCTAAATAAAACTTAAACCACCATATCACTTATGCTTCACTTCCATCGCATTAAATTGCATTGGTTTGGGGCACCCCTTCTTTCTCTCTCACGTCATCATTATCGTCATCATGTGGGTCGACGACGAAAATGTAAAGCGGGTAGTGGATGTAACTATGTTGTGGCTTTTTCTTCCGGATTTTTCTTTCACTTAGTGCCGGTTTTCCTTGTATTTTTCTTTGCCCGGCTGAAAACTGGAAGGTGAGTAGTAGTAAAGTGGAAGACGTTCGTTGGAGAAAAAGAAGGCGCAAGTAACTAAAAAAAAAGTTATGGTAATACAACAACCAGCGCTAGAGACGCCTTGCGGGAAAAGAAAAAAAAAAAGGAAGGTGAGATGCATGCAGTTTGGTTGCTCGTTGCTGCACCGATTGGTGGGTGGCTTGTTGCACTTTTCTGCAGTCGCCTGCACTCGGTTGCAGTTTGGGGTTGTAACTTTTACTTTCATTTGATCATGCTTTGTCGGTTCGATCGGCGGGTTCGAGTTTGGCAAATTGTAAGGTTCCGAGTTTTGTTTTCGGGAGTTTATTTTTGTTGGAAGCTGTGCGCGCCAGACGATCGTTTGGGGAAAAGTTAAAAAAATTGAAAATAGTGAACCGGAAGTGTTTTTTGGGATAAAATTCAAAGGGCAAACTGTGTATTGTGTGATTTTTGAAATCAAAAAAATTGTGTGGAAAGTGCACGTGAATATTTGGGATATTGATAGAGTCACTTGAAGATATTTGTATGTCATCAGTTGTTTTTCTCGTATAAACATCCCAATTGCCGAATTCGACCATACAATATCAAATGTTTGTGGTTAAAGCCTGGGTTGCAGTATGATTTAGTTGTATTTTATTTTTGGTACGTATAATACATTTTTCTTACGTTTAATTTTGTTTAATGAGTTTTGCTTTGAGCTGACACAATATAAAAATTAACTAATCTGAAATAGATACAGTTACTAAAATAACGCAGTAAATCATGCTAATTAAAAACTCATCCTAAGCTGTTTAAAACATATACCGTCAAACGGGGCATCATGCAAAAGCAGGGTTAGATGCAACATTTGTATACCACAACACTCATTCAATTTTCATTTCAATATACTGTAATAAAGTTATCATTGAATCAGAACAAATTGATGATGACATAGTTTTCAACATCGTGAGAGAGTTTTTTAGAGTTTTTGATTTTCATAAAAAATTTAAAAAATCGAGCAATAGATGTACAAATTTTTACATAATGATATCACCTACGTACTTAATATAGCTTTCATTATCCTAAACCAACACTGTTGGTGTAAAAATATTTTTCGAACAATCACCAACTTTTTTTAAATAAATATTTTTATAATTCACTTACCAGTCTGGGGCAAAAGGCAACAAAATGAAAATCAGAACTAAACCTCATAAATCTCGTTTCTACATGCTGGGATATGATTATTTTGCATTATGTGTTTGTTAACATTCAAATTTCATCCATCCTAAGATTTATTTTCAAGATTAAAGCTAATAGAATACTTGTAGTATTTTTTTACCCCTATATGTATGCAGCAGATTTAAACTTTTTTCTTCCAAACATTTTTTACAGAAAAAATGTAAAATTTAATTCGAACAAAACCAAAAATGACTGCAATTGGTGCTCTACGCATTATGACATCGCAAATGTATCAAAAACTTTAAATTTTCAAACGTTTTCATTTGATTTTTCATTAATTACAGAGTTTGTTGCAACTTACCCCTTTTTCTTAGTAGGATGAAAATCGCATGTTTTTGTAAACTTAAAAATAACTGGTAAAACCAATAATTTTTCTGACTACGTCAGTTTGGTGTCCCATCAACCTTAAAACTTTTGATGTATAAAAGGTATGATTATCTGTAAGCATTAAGATTTTAGAAGCCATTGAAGTTGAAAATTGTTGCATGTTGTCCCAGTTGACGGTATTTACAATTTTTCTATTAAGCACCCAAAAAAATCTAAACATTAAATTGGTAATCAAAATTTTGAAAAATTCAAAATTTCAACTTTTATTTAGAAGCCAAAATCATGAATCCCGAATTCAGAGTTTAGATTCAGGTTTTCTATATTCAATGATATAATTAGAACTCACCTTATTGAATATGTTATGTCATAGTAACATGAAGTTGTCTAAACAAAAATAAATTACACACCACTAACAATGAGCCGGAAGAAATGGTTTATTATTTGCAAGAAAAAAAAAACAACCACTGCCCCTGGTCTCTTGGGGAAAAGTTGTACCAAGCAACATAACACTATTTAGGGTGGATCAAATCGCGGGACTTTCAACGGTGGAATAACATGTTAGAAAGATCCAAAGAAAGATCCAAGAAATAGAGCTTGGTAATGATTTTTTATAAGTTATAAATTTTTTAGAGGAGTGAAACGAGAAGCAAAAATTATCTAATCCTTATTGCTGAATTGTTTTTTTTTTTCATACAAGATGTTAAGTTTTTTTTTATTAATAAGAGCAAAAATCAAGATGGAATTCAAATAAAAAAAATTAATCTTTTTTAAATAATCTTATCTTGAAAGTAGCACATGGTAATTTAAATGAAATTATGTTTGCATTATTGTATCATCCTAGTTTTCATGCGAGCACGTGTATCCGCGCCGAGGGTTTTCTTGCAATAGGAACTTGATTTTTCACCATGCTTTTTATGGCAGCGGGAAGTAGGGTGTAACAACAATTGCTGAAGCTTGTTGTTCATAATTATTTCGCCTCTCATCTATCGGGTTATTGAATGGTATAAACAAATTTCGACTTAATAGCACTTGCCAATAAGATTAGATTAGATTTTCATTTTTTACTTGTTCTTCAAGTTAAATGATGAAGTTAATACTTAACAGCACTTTACAACTGTTAGCCGATTAACAAGGTAATTATTTTGATAATTTCATTACAGTGTTGCTAGTTTATTTAGAAGTTAATTCTAGATAATTTCAAATGTTTGTTTTTGTTTCGATTATAGTCGTTTTACCATCTTTATGGCATTCGCGACTTTCCTAAATTTCAAATGTTAATTTTAAAATTTTCTTCGAAATTTAAAATTTTTGTCAAAATTTTAGAATAAATATATTTTTTAACAAAATTTTTGAAGATATTATTTTATTATGAAGGAATCATTACCCATCTAAGCTTAAAATGTAAAATTTAATGTTCTTGCTCGTGTATTTTGTTGGCAAATCTTCAAAAAATGTGATTCTAAATGGTTCTAAATGTGGTTTCAAACAGTGCGTTGGATAGCCAATGCACAATACAGGGGTCCAGAAATGAAATTTAGCGGGAAACAATTATTTGCGCTCTCGCCTTACGTTTAAGACATTTGATGTCCAAGACAAAGTTATACAACTTTACAAGGCGCTACTTTTGAATGAAACAATTTTAGGGTGATTTATGAATCACTCCTTAGATACGAAAATTATTTTTTGACTGTAATGAGATAGTGCCATATTATGTTCAGCAATTATGTAGAACATCAAAATTGATGAAACTTTGTAGAAAACTTTGAATGTCTATCTATTGCCGTTTAGGTTTTATGATGATTTTTTGTATACAAGTTAGGGTGGTCCTATAAAAACAAGTTTTTTTTGTTATAACTTTGTTAGGTACGAACTTATCAAAATTATGTGTTCGGCAAGAATTTCGTCGCGTGGGTCTTTGCCGATTTCCATCCGAAATTTGTTGTTCGTTATTCGTTGCTTATGTTTTTTTAGTAGTCACATGCTCGCAAGGCCCGCAGCTAACCCCACTATCTCGCAGGAGGACCGTCGTGATGTTGCTGTTTTGGGTCCCGAACACCACCAGGACGCTGTTGCACTCCGCACGCCGCCCCTGACATGGAGAACAGACGCGTACGAAGCCCCCTAACTCAGTCTGCATGCGACCAAAGCATCCACCGGGGTTGGGTACCCGATCTCCGCTAAGGTTGCTCGCACCCCAGCTAGCACCACGGGGAGGTAGAGAATCGGAGTTGCAGACAAGAGGTGATATGACCACTACCCGAGGGTTGGTATGGGTATGGGGTCTCGAGTTGCACATTGTCTACTTCACTAGCCACCGGCAAGAATTTATCAAATTGTTATGCGCAAGTTTTGCAGCAAACAGATATCAAATATCTGTTTTTGATTCGCAGTTATCATGAATTTTGTGGTCAAAAATGGCCGTTTTGTATGAGCTATAACTTCAAATGGAGCAAACCAAAAAATTATAACTTCGTTTTGATTGAAAAAACATGTTGTGTCTTAAACCTAAGGCGAGAGCGCAAATAATTTTCTCCCGCTAAATTTCATTTCTGGACCATTGTGCAATGGGGACAAAAGTGTATAAACCGCGAGGAAATTCAATATCTTCCCTCCTACATGAACCTACCTACCTAAGAAAATATACTTTTCTTTGGTGAAAATGTCCGGATAATCGATTGGACATAGTTTCAGACACCACACGAGCTTACAAACGGGGATTAAGTAACATACCTACGCTTTTACTTAAAAATCACCATTTGTCATTTTCAAGCATTCTTCAAAATGCTTTAACAATATGTTAAAGTCTGGCATCTATACAAAATGTCTAAAAACAGCTAAAGTGACTAAAATTTTTAAATCAGGTGACATCTTTGAGGTGAACAACTACCGCCCCATATCAACACCAGAGATGTTAAAATCGCGAGTCTACATACTCGCACTTTGCCCTTCTTTGCAGAACGATTTTATTTCGTTAAACTCAATCTGCAATGATGCTATCTAAAGTTCAACTCGGAAAGCATCAAAAAGTAAGCTTCGGGTAAACTCGGCAGGAGTAAACAGCAATCGGGGGAGAAACATCAGCGAAGCAAACGAACAGTTCAGCGAATTAAAGAAAAAATCGTTTTCGTTCGGCAGCCGAACACATCAATCGGACAACGCATGGGGGCGTGGCTAAAAGTGATAGATACAAGGGAACGGGAAACGAGCGAGAGAAGGGTGCGAGGAATGTTAACTCGGTCCGTCGGGCAACGATCGCTCGTGAGCATTCGTGTACAGTAAGCTTCGTTCTGTTGTTTCATTGGTGTGATTTTATTCCTGCGAGGAGGGGAAAACATCAACTCGGAACTGTTCTCTTTGTTTTGTGTGCAATCACGTCATGATTGGAACGAAGATAAAATCAATCTGCACACAACAAGTTAAACTCGGAAAAAATCAGCCGAATGATTCTTTCCGAGGCGAGTTTAAACACCGCTGATCAACACTAAGCGTCTTGAGCAAGGTATTTGAAAAATTAATATTACACAGAATTAATTCCTTTTTAAACTGCAACAATGTGTTGTTTAATCTCCAATATGGATTTAAATGTGGGTCGCGTACCCTAACAGCTATCTGCGAGTTATTGGACTCCGTAATTGAAAAAATTTACTCTAAAAAAATTGTAGGTGCACTTTTTCTTGACTTAAAAAAAGTCTTCGACACTCTCAACCATGAAATTCTTCTTCAAAAACTAGAGTGTTATGGTATCAGGCCCACTGCGAACAACTTGATACGAAGTTGTCTGGCCAACCGTAAACAATTTGTTCGGTGTCCCGCAGGGCAGCAACATAGGGCCTCTCTTATTTTCATTGTACATAAACGATATCAGCGAGTTACCTCTGCATGGTGTTCCCCGCCTATTTACAGATGATACAGCTCTTTTTTACCCTGGCACCTGTACAAATAGTGTTACCATGCTTGTTGGGGGCCGTACCTTTACCGCTCCGGCTCGAAGGACCACCACAATGTTGGGGGCCGTACCTTTACCTTCGAAGTGGTTCTATCCTGTGGTTTCCCGACGGCTCGCCAACACCGCCAAAACTCAACCAAAATCCCTTCTGTGCGGCTAAGTGTAGCTGCTGTGACCTTTATCACATGCAAGATTCCACAACAGTTTATTCGAATAAACGTTTTTGAATAACACGCAACTTCTTTATAAAAACACGCACAATTTATTAGCTACACTTTAATAAAGCGAAATTCTACTTAAAATTATAAAACGAACATTTATTACACTTAAGCTATATTTCCACTTATCGTTAATTTTAAGGCAAGTATATTGATCGCGATTATCCGGAGTGATTGGCAGGCTCAACTCGACTGGTGCGAGTTTTGAGTTTTGCCATCTGCCTCCGAAGATTGAAGATGCGATGTTTTTCCGATGGGCTGATGGGTGATACGCTCTCTCCCAATCTCCGTTCTAGTTACCAGAAACAATAACCGGTGGGGTGATGATCGCTGCACAATACCGGCTGATGATTGCCGATGATTGCTGATGATCGTCTTCGGGTACCTTTTTGCTCGTCGTGTGGGCCGTGCTGGGATGGAAATCACCGTCTGTTGTTTGGTCGTTCGGTCTGATCGTTGGGTGTTCGGCGAGTCGTAGGTAAAACCACCAGCTGGAGAAACCGAAGATGGGACACCAACTGTTGAAGTTGTTTTCGATTGTGGGTTGCCGGCTATCAGTGGTGTATCAAGGGGCTATTGCGGTCATAGACAATGCTTATGGAAGAAGATTTAGAAGATCTCCATGAATACTTATCCACAAACCTTCTGACACATAACCTCACCAAAACAAAGTACATGATCTTCCACTCTTATCAAAAAAAATTGAACCTCATAACAATCCCAAAATCACTGATATCGCGATCGAAAGAGTGAACAACTTCAAATATTTGGGTATTACTCTGGATGAAACTCTGTCATGGAGCAATCACATTGAAAATTTACAAAGAAAGATCTCATCTTACAGCGGAATCTTATGGAGGGTAAAGCATTCGTCCCACGCCACGTTCTGCTAAAATTCTTTTTCGCCTTCATACATTCTCATTTATATTATTTGATCGTTATATGGGAAAGGGCATCTTTGACCCTTACCTTTTGTCACGTCTACAATCCCTACAAAACCGATGCCTGAAGACTATCTTTAATGTTCCCCTACTCTATCCAACTAATCTAATCTCTTCTAACAGGTCACACAACATATTACCTCTAAATCAACTTTGCGATTTACAAACAATTATTTATGTATTTGATAATTTGCACTCGTCAAACAGTATTCAAAGCCTGAGATTTACAACAGGAGTTAGAATCCATAACACCCGCTTTTCTCATCACTTAGTACGCAGCACATCTTCAACTTCTCGTGGCCAACGTCGAAATTCTTTTATTGGTCCAACCAAATTCAACGTTCTTGAAGATATAAAAAATTCAAGGAATAGAAACTGTTTCAAGACCAAACTAATAAATTATTCCAAAGACAATTTAAGCCGTTGATCATCCAATCACTATTCAGAAGTTATTTATTATTTGTTTTGTATTTTTCTTAGCTGTAAATTTAGTATGATTAAATGTAGTTTATTAATTTGTTTGCAGTATTTCAAATTAAATTTTAGTAATCAATATCGAATATGTACACGGATCTCTTTAAAGGAAATATTATTTCCACTGAGATTCATGTTGCAATTAATTTTTGTAACGTCTCCTCGCACTAAGTAACTATATTATTTAAGTTCTCAGCATGAATAAATTTTGGTTCGCGTTTTGTGTTTTTCGTTTTGCTGTCAGACATGCTGAGAACAGTTAGCGTCCATTTCAAGGGGGCTCATATGAGCTTCTTGGTGTGGGGGAGTGTGGCGGGCCGCTAAGAAAAAAAATCCCTAGTTACCCTATATTTTGATATCAATCCAGAAAAACACGGATTTGGATCTGAAAACTTTGAAACCACTAATACTCTTGTTATGTGTTTTTTTCTTCCTAGGAATCGAATGAAGGTTGTTTAAGACACCGCACGCATCGAACACTGGAGTTATGGCTGTTTCACCCTCAATGTCCCAACATTTTTCAATTAATTCACAAGACACAAGACAATTTTGCAACAAATTTTTGAACCACCGCTCGCTTCATGAAATTAAGTTATGGCTTAAATATTTGAAAAATGTTGAGGAATTTAGGGTGAAACGGCCATTACTCCATTTTCCGATGCTTGCGGTGGCTCAAATAGCCTTCATTCGATTCTTCGAAAAAAACCACTCAAGATAAGTCACAATTGATTCAAAACTTCTGAGTTTGAAAATGTTTTTTCCTAAATTAATTGAAAAATATAGGGGAATTGAGAGTGAAACGTTCATAACATTTTCCGATGCGTGCGATGGCTTAAATAGCCTTCATTTGATTCCTTGAAAAAAAAAAAAATCACACAAGATAGGTCTATTTTTGTGCAAATTTTTTTAAGTCCCAATCAATGTTTTTCTAGATTGTTTACGAAATATTGGGGAAACAGAGTTTAAAAAGGCACTATATTTCCGCTCACAAAGCTTGTGTGGCGTCTGAAACTATGTCCAATCGATTCTCCGAACATTTTCATTAAATGAAAGTATATTTTCATAGATATGGTTCATTTGGACGGAAGATACTGAATTTCTTCGCGGTTTATACACTTTTTCTTCATTGTGCAGTGGCATTCAGAAAAATCTGCGTTGTCCTAAAAAGTTGATTTTTGGCTAATTTGTTACTGCGGTATCACCAGATCTTAAAGATTTATTAGTTTTTAAGTTATTTCGCTCCCAAAATCAAAATTTCTTTCGGAATTTATTATTTCATTATTTAATTTTCGTTAAAACCGGTAAAACCAAAAATACCGGTATTGAAATTCACATTTTCCCGAGATACAAAGAATTGAAGAGCTAATTTTGACTCATTTGAGAGCGCTGGTTCATAATAAAGTTTTTTTTCTCTATCAGCTCCAATTTTCGAGATAACCTTTGAAAATAGGTAAAACATCTTGTGCCCTTTTTTGGCGAAACTACGGAACATTACAAAGATTGTAAAAATTATAAAGATTACAAAAAAAAAAAAGATTTTTATTCAACAATAAACTTTCACCGAAACCATGAGTCATTTTGAATTCAAAGAAAAAAGTCATTAAAGTTTTCTTTCCGCCATTTGTCTAAATAATCTTTTACATATCTCAATGCATAGGTCAAATTGTTTTGCAGTCTTCAAAAAAGTTTTTAAATAAGTTCTTATCTACAATAACTTTCTTACATCATGCCAAAACGAGTTAAAATTTTTAGAAACTTTAGAATTTTTATTTTTTGAAAGCATTGTGTTTTTTTAAACTAAAATGTCTAGGCTGGATATGAAACCTCGAACGAATGAACGATAATAAACAGATGAAAAAATCTTTTTATTAAATTTCACGTAGGTTTATTAGTATATCAGATCGATTTTAATCAAAATTACCGTATATCCTGTTTCCTTGTGTTATTACCCGTTATGTTATTACCTAATGTTCCATTTGTTACATTATGTTATGTTACATTTGTTAGGTAATAACATTACACGAAAACGGAACATCGTTTTTGATCTAAAATTACATCGAGGCGTGTAAATTTAGCCCAAAAACGATGCACGAAAACGGAACAGCTTATTGTCGTGTAAAAATAAACAGCGATGTAAAATTTTATATTTTTTATTCAGGATATTTGCAATTTTTACGAAATATTTAGATATTATGAGTGTTATGAAAAGAAAAATACACTGTATACAATTATTTAACATTTATTTTCAAAATAAACAACCAACAACAATAAAGAAAAAGGACTCCCTGATTTTTTAACCAGTCAGCTTCACTGAAGGACCAAAGATAATTACGTTCCGGACAGTCATAGTTCGGATTCACAGGAGACTGCCGGGTCAGGATGGATTTTTACTCACTCAGATTGTTCAGGCAAAATTCTCGACAGGCAATCATATTCCGGGTCGCTTCCACTGCAAAATCTGCAGTCGCTGTAATCGAGCAAGAACTGATTAATTACAATAACATCATTCGTTACTTTTCACTTGAGAAACCTACCACTTTTAGTAAACTATAGAGATGCCGGAGCTGCGTTTGGAACGAAGATACTCGGTTTTCACACTTTGAATCAACTGGAAAATGGCACAGACAAACAATGTCATTCAGTTTTAAATCAAAGAGATATAATTATACACTGTTTGTGATATAAATTTCATTGACCGCTTGATTTTTACATCACGGAATGTAAAATTATAGCAAAACAATTTATTTCTATTCGCTTTTTGAAAAAAGATTAAAATTACATCAAAAGTAGTGGAAAATTACATCTTTTTGTAATTATACTTGTGAAAAATTAGATCTCTCGTGTTTTACATTCCGTATACTTTTAGAAATTTTTTGCTGTGTTGGATGACTAGAAGGTCGCATGCCAAATTTTGAGACATTTTGCTCAGAAATTTGTGTGAAAAACAGTTGTTTCAATAACTTATTTTGAATACTGACTAGAGTGCTCCAAATGACCCGTCATTTGAAAAAATTATGCGCTGCAGGCTTAAATTGATCCTAGGCCTAGTACAATGTCTCATGCCAAATTTGGGCCAGATCGAACCATGGGAAGGGGTCGCTCAACGAGTTTGTATGGGATTTTGGTACATTTTTTCGGGATGAACACGAAAATTCAGTCCCCTTCGGCCGATTTCTTTTCAAAACGGTTTTTTCATAAAGCCTAAATTATGACAAATATTTCATCCGAAGACTGCATTTCGATTCAAGTTAAGACACAAAAGTTAAGTTATCAAAAATTCATAGATACAAACTTTAGCCTCGTTGAGCGACCCTTTCCCGTGATCCGATCTGGCCCAAATTATGCAATTCTCATACAAATTTGGGGTAGTTTAATACTGACCTTTTACTTTTTGATGTTGGTTTTCTAAAAAATTAATCAGGACATAACTTTCACCCCCAGACTGCATCACGATTAGAGATATAACACAAACGTTGTCTCGACACACAATCCATTACTTGACTCTCAAGAATCGTATGTTATCTTTAAACCATCAAAAATTGTTGATAAAATTAAAATTTACGAATTACATTACATTTGACGACAAAAATTTACAAATATCAACAGCTATTTTTACATACATTTTACGTAAGTTACAAAAAATGAAGTTCAGATGATCGATTGCGAATGTTTCACCTTATCAACGTAAGAAACAAAAAATTGTAATTTTTTGGTACTACATTCCGGATTTTTTTTGTTTTTTGTTGATTTTGTGTCAACAGATCATCACCGCTGATTTATGATTTTTCAATGGAATGATTAATCTACCCGTCTATAATTTTCATTATTTTCATTGATATTCTACCTATTAGAATTTATACTTCACTGAAATACCTATGATTATTCAATAAAAAAAAAACTTAGAAAATTGTTAACTACGTCCTTATCATTAAACTGAAATTATCCTTCTTTATTTGGATTTATTAACAGCTGTTCGATATGGTCGCGTTCCGAAGAAATCTCGTGAAGCCGGAAACAACGGAGCCTCGGCGGAAGAAATGAACGTGTGTGTCAATTCGACGACACCGAATCCGGTGTCGGTGATGAGTAGCTGCGGCGTATCGGCCAATTCGACAGCGACCGTCGTAGCCCCGCCAGTGATCAGTGCCAGCAATAATCTTAATAGCAACAATATCAACAACAATAATAATAACATTAGTACTAGTAATAAAAATAACAACAATATTAGCAATCACAACAACAGCAATTCCGTCGAAAGTATGACGAACTGCGCGGAAATCAGCACTTCGACGGCGGTTGTCACCATTTTACCGGATTCCTTGACGGTTGGGTTCAATCCACCGGAACTGTCCATCTACGATATCATCCACTGTGTGGCACAGGCCCATCGGGCTCACAGCACCTACACGACCGAGCAGGTCAAAGAACTGAACCGGATTTCGTTGGTCAACTGTAGCGAGAAGAATAACGTAAGTTTTTGATAAGTAAAACACCTAAATATATACAAAAACCTGAGTGAATATGGATGCTCATATATTATTTTTCAAAATTCTTTCCCAGCTTATCCTGCAATCGCTGGATACCATCGAGGATCAGCGGATCTGGCTGTGGCAGCAATATGCCCTGCGGATAACTCCGTCGGTGCAGCGGATTGTCGAATTTGCCAAGCGAGTTCCGGGCTTCGGAGAGTTCCTGCAAGACGATCAGCTGATCTTGCTAAAGTTGGGTTTCTTCGAGGTGTGGTTGAGTCACGTGGCCCGAGCAACTTCCGATACGTCACTTACCTTCGACGATGGGGTCTACTTTTCGAGGGCCCAGCTGGAGGTTATCTATGATGTGAGTACCAGAGTTTTGACTACCTTCATTAGGAGTGAATTTCTAGTTTAAAAATTTGAGGAATATTATGATATCAACAAAACATGCAAATGTATTTTGAAAAAAAAAAAAACAATAACTGTTACATTCCTATGAAAATATATTGCAAGCTTCATTTTAAAATTGCTTACTACTGCTAGTAATGGTTGAAAAACTGCGATGAACTCACCCAAATATGGATGACCGATATGACTGATTTCAGTTACCTGCCAGGTCAAGAGCTTTTATCTTGTTCCTCAAAACCAAACCTCTTCAGAACTCAGACGTGTTACACTTCAAAGAAGTTTCATCTTAATTATATCTCAATGGTAAAGTGTTATAATATTCTGAAATGTACATAAGTCCGACGTATAAATGGAAATGTTATGACGATCTTTATCACAGCTAACAATGTTATAGTTAGCTTCCTGGGATCAGCGGACGGCTTGGCGGAAATCACACTTAAGACGTAAGCTAGAAGCTCCATTGGCTCGAAGAGCAAAAGGACTTAAGAGAAAAGGAGGTCATCAGGCGCCTCATGCCTGGGACCCTCAAAAGTGTTCCCTATATCAGTTGACTCGGCAGGAGACAAATGTGTAGCAAGAATCAACCGCGGTCTAACTGAACGAAAGACGAGAGAGATACGATCTTAATCCGTTGTATGAAGTTCGACCACAAAAAGAAAACCAATAGAAAGAGCATCCGACAGTATTATTTCCTGTCTTTCAACTACGCTATACTCAGGGATGGGAGTCCCTCCCGATTATGCGCTTCACGGCCGTACTAATTTTTAAGTCACCTCCAGCATCTTTCCTCTAACGACATGAGGTTCAATATTTACTCGTAACTCGAGGCCTACTCTTCTGCCGTTTTCGTGTGCTCCCCCTCTATTAGAGTCCACTATACAAGCGATCAGACGCCTCCTCTAAAAACTTGAGATGTTGAGCAGAAATCCCTCGGCCGCTTTTAAAACATACAAAAAAAATCGGCCGCTTTTATAAATTGTCCCCCAAGCTGCTATCAGTTGGTCGTCATTCGTCAAGGCCTTTCTTGTGGTTCTTCAAATAAGTTGATCATCTGGGTGGTAAATCCTTTTTACGGATTGCATTTCAAGGCACGGAGAGCCACCGCGTATGCTACTTTGGGGCCATGGGTGCAATTGGTCGACTCTAGATACTATGTGCCCTTATGCAATAGAGTCCACCTGGGGAATCTGGCCATAACTCCCACCTGGACCTGCAACTAAGGCTGTACCCGTAATGGGAGACCAAGTCTGCTTTTTTGTACTCCATAGGCTTACTCGGTTTCAAGTCGAAACTATAGCACTCCCTACCTTTTGTTACGACTCAAGGCTAAGGATCTCTCCTCTGACGACTTGAGGCCCGGCTTTTACGCGTAACTCGAGGCTCGCTTGGTTACCACGACTATCGTGCGCTCCGCCTCTGTTCGAGACCAATGACCTATGTATCTTCTAACGAGGTTTTAGCACTGATCACAGTTTTAGCTCCACTTGGTTTGGCTCGAGGCCCTTTCCTTTTTGCCCGTCCGTGTGCCGATCGAGAGCAGCTCATCCTAGAATCGCGTCTGCTCGGATGATTCCCGGCGAAAACGTCATCCAAAATCGACTCGAATGACTCACCCGCCGATGAACGTGAAGTCACTCTATCCAAGAGTATTCCGCGGCGTGAATACTATTCTCCCTATGAATTCGACTGCGAAGAAGGTCAAGTCTTATCTCCGCAACTTCCGTCGTGAGGATTCTACTCGGATACTCCGTAGCGGTCGAGGTATCCCACACAGCGTTCGCGACGTATCTAGCAGCTCGCCATACGCAGAAGGTGAAGTCTTATTTTTGTATGCTTTACTGGTAGGATCGGGCGCACTCTACTCGAAAGCCCCCCGCCGAGAGGGCACTCTACACCGACCGTAGTCCGGTCTTACTCGGTCTTACTTTGGCAGGCAACTTTGGGGCTGGCAACCCTAGGCTTTTTGCCCTCCGTGTACCGACCGCGTCGATCAAGGAACACGTACGGGCCTTTTACGCTTACGGCTCAGAAGAATCCCGACGATAATGTCATTCTCCCGGCTTGAGTGGCTCACTCGACGGCGATGTGAAACTAATCTAACCGAGGGTATTTCGGGGCGTAAATACTCTTCCCTCTACGAGTTCATCTGCGGAGAAGGTCATGCCTTATCCCCGCAGCCTCCGTCGTAGAGGGCGCGTTATACTCGGATAATCCGCGACGGTTACGGTGGAGGTATCCTACAAACTCACGCGACGTACCAAGCAGCTCGGCATTCGCAGAAGATGAAGTCTTATCTTTGTATGCTTTACTGCTAGGTACTCCTTTGAATCTTGGACAGTTGAACACTACGTGCTCTGGTGTCTCAACTGCGAGCCGCAGAAAGGGCAGAATGGCGAGGTCACATGTCCAACGGACCATAGCCAGTCAAGAACTGCGTCATGCAGAAATCCACCTCTCCATGTTTCCGATTCATCCAAAATCCGACGTTAGGGATCAAGCGATGGGTCCACCGGCCCACTGGATCTGCCAGTTGAACATCGAGGCCTTTTTGACATGTTTCCGCACATCGGCATGTGCCTGTGCTCGTAACAGGAGATATCTTCCTCTAACAAGACCAGGATGGGCATGACCCCCGCCACAACATCAGCAGCTACCGTAGACACTGTTCGATATGCGCTGATAACTTGCATGCTAAAGAGCTTTTGTAGATTACACTGCCTGCTCAAGGCTGCCTTCCAGGCCGCCGATCCGTACCGCATAATAAACGAGGTCACACTCGCCAGGCCCCTTTTTCTGCTGCACTGGATCGCTGAGTTGTTCAACATGGCTCGCGAGAGGGCTGCTATCGCTGAAACTAAGCCGGTCGTCGATCATCACCCCCAAGTACTTTCAAGCGTGCTATGAAAACGATTGCGCATGGTCCAGAAGGCATTGTGTGCCCTCCTTCCACTGAGTCTCCAGAGGAACGACCAGGGACTCGGGGGCTTAGGCTTGATCCCTTCTGTAACAATTTTTGCAACCTACAATTTTTGGAACCTCTTTTATGTGAGTACTGGGCCCAGTATTGATCCTTGTGGAACCGCTGCTGAGACACCTATTGATTTAACCCTTTCACTGGTCATATATTGCAGTTCGCGGTTACGAAAGTAGCACTTCACCATCCTGTTAAGATATGCCGGGATCCGTATTTTTTTGAGGATTTCATGGAATGGCCATCGTTGATACCCAATGAAATATTTCTCAGCGCGTTCCCATCAGTAAGATCGAAAGCCCACTACCATATGTCATCTCATCTACAGGAAAACCCTAGTGATTTTATATTTTGTGTTAGGTTCAGTAAAACCAGTAAAATTAGTCCAAGTGCAATAAATGTCTTTCCTTAAAGTTAATAAATGTGTTAGATATATTCAAATACAATGTGTGCTAGATTACCAAAATAAATGTGTTAGCTTTCGTAAAACCACGTGTTGATTATTGATCAAAGGAACTTTCATGCATGCTGAACTCGACCACCCAAGGTCATTGAACCAGAGCCTTTGAAGGGACATCAGGGTTCGCTGGACAACACGTGCGACTCAACCAACGGTAGGACCGAGTTTTTTGCCCTGACCCCAAACATTGGTCTTTAGAATCAGATCAAACGAAATCGGAACACTTGCACGCTGACGCGGTTGAGGTCGAAAACGACATCGCGACACAGTTAGACGACAATCTGTGCATGATTTGGGCGCCATCGAGTCTGGGACAAAGGACCTTTTGAACTCTGCATGGTTTTGGCGCCATCGCGTTTGATACAAAGGATCTTTGGAAATTCGGTGCGTGCTTTGGGCGCAATCGTGGTCTGGTCAAGATATCTTCAAATTGAATGCATTTTCAAAACTGATGATCATCTCCATTGCACTTTATGGTCATCGAACTTCGGAATTCGGACAGTTAGAGCTGGTCGCGGCAAAGATTTTCCTGGTTAAAGCGTGTCCACGATGAAATTGCAACACACAAAATTGATTTGCAAAATTCGAGTTTTCATCCGATTGCCACCAAATTTTCAGGAATTGAAAAATAACTATTAAACTTAATTTTAAAATTTTACTCGTGTTTTATTTACAGTCCATACCCAAATGCCCGCACCTTGGCCTTTATACCGGCCATAAAAATCTTCACAACCTGTGAATCAACCGTTTTTTGCATGTAAACCCATACTTCCTTCAGTTTCTCAACTGTCTTCACTACCTTAGGTCGTTTATAAAGGTGCTGCTTCATAATCATTCAGTCCCAGAAAGCCAAAACTAAGGCTGGGCTTCGAACGTTCAAGGTACAAAAGGCCCCTGATCGCGACCAGAAGCAGAACAAGTCCGCCAAACGAGAAATTTCTTCGCAAATTTTGACAACTTCTGAGGGCTGACATGCCCCAATCCGGAATCCGCATTCGGGTGTATTGCACGAATACACATGCGAGGTGAGGAATATTTCCATTGGTAGCAACCATTTTTGAGAGATAAGCTAGAGCGTCGTTGTACACACGAATAAGGATACCAGCACACCCCTACCCTGGTGAAACGCTAACTTCACTATCGCCAAGTTTGTTCACTACAGTATATGACAGAAGAAAGCCTTGAAACGGAATTGATACTATTTAGTAGGATACGCAGGCGGCTTGTCACCATAGTCTGCCATGCAATGTTTCGAAAATAATTCATTTTCACTGAGCCATGCTTGACTGCATTCGAAAGCAAAAAAATCGTAGCGGTCAATTTTTCTTTCTCCTACCAAAGCATACAAACAATTATGCATGACAACGACCATCCATATTTGAATTGAAACACTCCTAAAAAAAAACAAGCTATGGCAGGAAAGGACGCAGACTATCAGCATTCGAACTTCTCGATAGTGATTGCATTCCTTGATGATTTCCAACCTCCTGGAATCACAACTGATATGTATCAGTTTTGAACGATCCATGGAGTCTATCATATGATTGTTAGCTTTTCGCTTTGCGTAGAAGGTATCAATTGCCAGCGGCTTTGGCGTAGTGGTTAGAGTTCAAGTCACCTACGTCAAAGTTCATGAGATCGAATCCCGGTCAGGGCATAAAAAAGTACACTTTCTGTTGTCTGGTGGTTTTAGCATTTGTAAGATGCTAGCCATCATTACTTCGAAAGATGTGCGCTTAGAATTAAGAAAAGAAGATTCTTTTCAAAGAAATATGAAGTTTCACTGAGATCCTATGTGTGTGTGTTCGTTTAATTAATATACAAAAAATGAAGCGTCGAGTATGTGCAACAGGTTTTACCAACATTCGGTACAGGCATTTCTTCAAATTTTCCTTTTGAAACATTCATCATCGTAAATCAATAACAAACATGATCGGCTAGGCTAAATGATTGTGAATCAGTCAGTGAGCGAGACGCTCAGTTCACTTTCGACTTCCGTGCCGAACAGACGTGTTTGAATCACTCTCGTTCTCCAGCCAGTTCAGTACCAGTGAATATTTTCTCCCGCGCCACCGTTAATCAGTGTTCTCTATCACGGACATCAAATTGACAGTCCATTCCATATCGTTTCGCAAACCGTATACAACCCCATTATGGAATGGTTTGCCAAAGCTACCCGACAATCGGCTCCTACGAACTGTTCCCTCATGGATGGACCCCCGCAATGAATTTGGCGACATTCAATTCCTCCGACTGCGACCATCCGGTAAAGCCAAGCTGCCAAAAAACCCAACCTAATTTCCACAATCGTGGAAAAACTTGTTGGGAAAATTGATGGGGGCAACCCGGTCGATGGTGGTGAGAATTATCTTCTCAGAATCCGAAACCCTGCCCAAGTTAATGCCCTACTCAAGCTGGAAAAACTGATCGACGGTACACCAATTACCATCGAATATCATCCGACCTTAAACCTCGTTCAATGCGTGGTTTCTTGCGACCATGTCGAAGGAATGAAGGACGAAGACCTTCAAGCCTTCCTTGCCGACCAAGGCGTCGTAAAGGAATAACGGTTCCTCAAAAAGTCTAGCGAACGTTCCATCCCTACCAACTCAATGGTGCTAACTATTAAAGGCACCGTTCGCCCTCATCACATCTTTTTTGGCTTCATCCGTACCGAAACACGACCGTACTACCCCCGCCCATTGATGTGCTACCTATGTGGCAAATACGGCCACACCAAAAAACGATGCAGTTCCTCCCCTATCTGCCTTGACTGCGGTGAGCCCAGTCCCCACAAAGACTGCTATAATCCATCCCATTGTATCAACTGCGGGAGCGATCACTCAGCCATCAGTCGACAATGCCCCATTCACCAGCAGGAGCAAACCATCGTCCGGCTCAAAGTGGATCGCGGCATCCCCAAATTAGAAGCGAATAGAATTTTCCGGAACTGGAGTAATGACCACCCTGGATCTCACCCTCGTCTCTTGGGAGCTTGGACCTAAGTTCCACTGATTCGTCCTCGACGATACCACGGAAGTGATTATTTCCCCATAATCATCAAAATCCAACACCCCTCTCCACAAGTTGCAACTAGGCCGAAATGGAAGTACAAAGAAGCCTACTGGCTTGAATATCAACTGGAAATAGACAACCAACTTTCCATACGCCAACCAAACTGCATACCATCCTTCTCCAAAATATTGACCGAATCCGCCGAAAAGCACATCCCCCGAACCAGTGATAAACCCGGCAAAAATGCCGTCCCATGGTGGGGTCCAAAGGTAAGAGATGCCATTAAACTACGTCGTAAAAAACTCCGTGCTCTGAAACGTCTTCCCCCTGATCACCCTAGTAAAACAATAGCCCTCGACGAGTACAAATCGGCCAACTCCCTAGCCAAACGAGAAGTAAGGAGAGCCAAAGCAGCCTGCTGGCAACAGTTCACGAGTGAAATTCACCTCAGTACCTCTACAAGCGTACTCTGGTCCAAAATTAAAATCCTAAATGGCAACTCTCGAAAAGATCCATATCACCTTCTACTAAACAACCAATACAATAATGACCCTTTAACCCTAGCCAACTCCTTCTGCAATCATTTCTCCTCCGTCTCCTCCTCATTCCATTCTCAACCTACCGATTTCCCCCAACATCAAACCACAATAACCTGGATTACAACTGCCCATTCACCTATGAAGAACTGGAGTTTGCTCTCTCCAAAGGCAAAGGACTTTCCGCAGACCCTGACGATTTAGGTTAACTACTCCCTGCTCAAGAACCTCTCCATTCTGGCCAAAAACACATTTTCAAAAATACTAAACCAAATCTGGTCAAACGGAGAATTCCCCGAAAGTTGGAAGATAGGCCTGGTTATCCCGATACTCAAACCCCAACAAAACCCTCACTTAGTAGATAGCTACTGAGCTCTATTACAAGAACGGCAAAGCTATGTGTTCCACCACGGTTGTTTGTATGATTTTCGGGAAGGACGTTTTCTGGGAGTGTGAAGCGCAACTATTCTTAGCAGATGATCGTAGAAAGGATGAGAGGGTACAGAATATTCTTAGGTTGTGGTATTGGAGACAGGAGGTAAGGATATGTTTGATGGAGTTAGGGGTAAGACAGGAATTGCAGGTAGGGGGGTTATCTTTGGCCATTATGTATTCGTGGGTGAGCCGCGTGTGGCCGATGCAGAGTCGAGTTAAGGCTCTTCTTTCGGAAGTGCAGGATCTATCAGTCCATCTTTGCGTCGAGTTTTTAATCTCTCGTAACTTCGAGTGATTGTTCGTAGCCCATTTGATTTCCCAGGCTTCCAGTATCTGGTTCTTAATGGTTCGAGTGGCGTCGGATTGCGAGATGGGAATCGTGGGGGGAGTAACTTTGGAGCCGGCTGAGGCAAGTCGATCGGCTGACTCGTTACCTGGAATGCCGGAGTGGCCCAGTATCCGGCAGAGTGTGATGTTCTTACTGGGAGCTATGTGAAAAATAGATTGGATCCAGGGGTGAGATCCAGTGCAGAGAGAACACTGGCCGAGTCTGAAAAGATGACGGTGTCTGTGGTAGATTTCTGAACTGCATCAAGCATGGCGTAGGCTTCTGAACTGAAGACGGTGCATTGGCCTGGAAGGGGCAGACTTCTATTGTAAATTCCATCATGTATGCCGCAACTCACCCTTCCTTCAGGTGTTCTAGAGTCGTCGGTTCTAGCTTTTTTATTACTTCCTCTGTGGCTAGATTCACGATTCCGATCCCATGTAAGGCTGAGGGAATGAGCCAGCCGTGAAGGAACCGGAAGACAGAGTCACGATGGGCTAGGCTGGTTTTGTTGGTCAGAATACGGAGGATATTGATTTTGTTGACGGCATTCTTACGGATATTGTTCAGATGACATAGGAAATTAAGACGGTCATCGATCCATACTCCCACTAGGCTAGTGGAGCGGGCAAGTGGGATGGTTTCGCTCAACATCGTGAGGGGTTGCAGTTTTTTTTTATTTTCTTTCTATTGGAGCCGAGGTGAAGAAGGGTTGACTTTTTGGGGCAGAATTGGAAGCCCATTTTTGGAGCCCACTCGGCGACTAGGTTCACCGCATGTTGGAGTCTTCTTCGGGCCATAATAGGGAAAGGGGAGATGGATAGCGAGAGGATGTCGTCGGCGTATATTAAGGTTTTGATGTTTTCGGATATTATTTCGAAAAGGGTGTTAATGGCAATAAGGAACAAGACTGGTGCTATGACCGAGACTTGGGGAACGCCGCCGGGAACATGCCGGATATGAGAACGCACACCGTTTATAAGGACATGGATGTATCTTTGGGACAGGAAATTTTTAATGTATAGGTACATTCGGCCGCCAATGCTCCAATTGACTATTTGGTTGAGGATGGCTGTGCGGTCGACTCGATCGAAGGCCTTCGATAGGTCGAGTGAAAGGGCCTCGACGTGGTGTTTTTGGTTCAAAGTAGTGGTCAGAATGGATTTGAGATCATCAAAGTAGTCGTCTACTGATCTGCCAGCGCGGAAGGCGAACTGTCGTGAGTCGAGAAGCTTTTGTTTATCCAGGATAGTATTAAGGCGTCGATTGACCATCCTCTCCATGATTTTGCCGGAGCAATCGAGGAGGGAAATTGGTCGGATCCTACTGACATACGAATAATAGATACACAAAAATAGTGATAAAAATTCTACAGCTCAAGACATCTCAACAAGGAGGACAAAAATAAAAATAAACTTCTGAGAGAATGCATCTGAAACTGATTTATTTTGTTCGATGTATCCTTAGAAGTTCAAGAAAATCTTTGTAAAAACATGTCTTCGTTTTTGATAAAAATGTATCCTTTTGTGCCGAGATGAAAAGTAAAGTAGAACAAATTAAAAATTTCCTGAATTTTTATTTCCATTCCAGATTGATTACGCCAACGCATTGTTCAACTTCACGAGCGGACTGAACGGATGCTGCCTGAGCGACACCGAAATCGGACTATACTCAGCCCTAATTCTCCTCTCGGATCGCCCGGGTCTAACCGAAACCAAGATGATCCTGAAAACGCGCGAATGCATAGCGGAAGCCCTGCGGGTCCAGATCACCCGAACCCGCCCCAATGCCGGAAGCGCCCTACAGATTATGCCAGCATTGGAGGCTAAAATCCACGAACTGCGGATGCTGGGCGGCAAACACTTTGCCCAGCTCGAGTGGTTCCGCCAGAACTGGAACTCCGGATTCCGGTTACCGCCCCTGTTTGCCGAAATCTTCGACATCCCCAAGTGTGAGGAGGATTTGCAGTAGGAGGGAGGAAAATAAAGTGTGGGAAAATCCGCTCGATTAATCTTCGTGGCCAATACTATTTTAGAAATTACGAGAATTGAACATATTGTAGTCCGTAAGATATTCGAAGTTAAGAAGCTACTCTAAACTGGAACAGAGCAAGACTTGCCAAAATCACTCACTGAGATGAAAATGTTACATGATAGCAAAATTAGATGAAATTATTAAAGGTATACCTTCTTGTTGAGTGAGTTTATTTCATTTTAGCCAATTATCATTTGTATATTCGTCATTAACGGTAGGAAACGAAGTTTGGTCTGAGTTTAAGTCGGAGGCATGCATGTACAATTTCGGTTTGATTAGCGATAACAAAAAAAATCATTCAACTGGGATGACCCTGCAAAACCGATATCAAGAATCATACATACGTCACTATAAAAAAACATACACATATCACAAATATCGATGTCAAAGTTGAAACCATAACTTAATGATAACCAAACGACTAACCGCAATTTCCCTGAAACAACAAAAATTGGGCAACCTATACCTATCAGTAGTCTTATCGTACCCCGAAAATAGAGAGAACAAAAAACACAATTCGAAACATTGGTGCTTGAACTGAATCTTAGAACATTTTTACCATTCGTTGTCATTGTCGTCTCTTCTAGGGTTAGTGATAGTAAGATAGAGAAAAAAAACGCGTTGATATCAACAATTAGAACCAAACTTTCTTCCTGCTCTACTTATATAGGTCAATGAATGGAACAAAACTAAGCCACATGAGATAAAGTAAATCCAAGACAAATAACTGACAGCTACTACTTCTTATCTTAAAACTATCATACCAACTATAACATTTATTAAATCAAAACATGAAAATAGCTTTCAAAATTCATCTTAAGTAAAAATTTAGAAAATTCGTTTTGAAATTTTCGGAATAAACATAAGACAATTTAATTCTAAATTTGTAATAGAATTCGTATCTGACATCTGAATTAAGAAATAGAATTCTGCATTTTGATTTCCGATTCTGAAATCTGAATCTGAATTCTGAATCTGAATTCTGAATATGAGTTCTGAATCTGAATTCTGACTCTGAATTCTGAATCTGAATTCTGAATTGGAATTCTGAATCTGAATTCTGAATCTGAATTCTGAATCTGAATTCTGAATCTGAATTCTGAATTCTGAATTCTGAATCTGAATTCTGAATTCTGAATCTGAATTCTGAATCTGAATTCTGAATCTTAAATTCTAAACCTGAATTCCGGAGCTGAATTCTGATTCTTTTGTCTTAATCTGAATCCTTATTACTGAATCTGAATTTGAATTTTTTTATCTTTATTCTGGATAACTATGGATTCAAAAGCTGTATTTTTAATCTTAATACTAGATTTGATTTGGTTTTCTTAAGTGTTATTTTAACTTCATTTTCCATCGCTTTATTCTTCAACAACTTAAGTGAATTGAATGAGTACTCTCTATTTATGAGATCGCTTATCACGCTTCTATACAGTATGTGGATCAAGACATCCTTCCCTGATTCAACCTTTAAATCGACTCTTGACAAAAAAAAATCATATTGCTAAATCTCAAGAAACAATTAGCAAATCAACTGAATAAACTGGTGCTGTATCTTTAGATGGTAGCTTTAAGTAAGCAAATTTTAAAAAGTGAGAGCAAAACTAAAACATATTGGGAAATCTTAGATTTTAATGATGCTTGAAGGATGATATAAAGAAAAAAAAACAAGCGACAAACAAAAGCAACAATTGATGTGTGACATTCCACAAAACGCAAAGTGATTTCCTACAATAAGTTTTTTTTAAACTAAATATTCTATACCACGAGCAAACGCCAGAAACATGAACCAGATGTTTTGAACCGTTCTAATGTTGTTATCCTTTTTGTGGACGCTGTGCGTTATTACATAATTGTATTTTAAATTGACAATCGCGCAAATGATCGTACTTCACTTTTATATTTTATAGCACAAGAGTAAAGTTTATTGTTTTCGAATGTGCATTAGCGATACGAATAAGTTATTTTGAAAACATACAGAAACATATAAAAAAAAAACACATTCACACACATTTATTTGTCTTTAAAACTCAAAAAAGAAATGCATCTATTTATACTATATTATATTGTTGTTTACGAGTAGTTTAAATGAAAAGTTGCAAAAATGAGCAAATCATTTACAGTAACACTATGGATTCTTATTGATATTTGGTTGTGTAATTTATTTGAAGAGAAAAAAATAATCTCAATAAAGTAGAAAAAGTCTTATCTGTGAGATGGAACAAAATAATTAAGATAAAAATCTGACCGAAACTTGTGACAGGAAAACTATGCAAATAAGAATTAAATAAAACAAAACAAAACTCCTAAACATAAGAATTGATGTTTACCTGTTCATCGCACGTTCCACTCACAAACACACACAATAAATGGAGGGACACACATACATACTAATACTGTGAAATCGAGTTAAATTCGGTCGTTAGAAACGCGCTATGAATTTCCTATATTTTTTTACACCACCATTAAAGATCATCACTTTATTATGTTCTTACGAGTAGTTTTTATTTCAGCAGGAGCACAGGACATTGAGGAAAAAGTGAATATAATGCATTCAATAAATAATACCAGTGACCTAATGATATGCTACTGTTTGAAGAATAGTCCGAATGTCCTTTTGAGCTATAATGAAATCCTTGGTCGGGATGAAATTTAAAAAAAATGTTCCGAGGTTGTGAAATACTTGTTGAAGGGTGATACGGTCAAAATTTGGTCAATATCAACTTGACGTATTTCTTTCAATTTTGCATTTAAAAAACCTGAAAACCCCTCATTTTGAAGGTGTGTGTGTAGAATTTTGCTCCTATTTTGATTTTGAAATTCACTCTTCAGTTGTCAAAATGCCGTCCAAGGAAGAAGAGCAGCGTATCAAAATTTTGTTCGCGCATCGCGTTAATCCGAGCTACTCGCACGCAAAGCTGACAAAATCGCTAAAAGTTGCCAAATCAACCGTTACAAATGTAATTAAAGTGTTTGGGGAACGTTTGTCGATAGCCAGGAAGTCTGGATCGGGGGGAAATCGAAACCGGAAGCCGCTGAAAGAGTTGCCGGTAGTTTCAAGCGAAACCCTAACCTCTCTCTCCGAGATGCCGCGAACAAGCTGGATGTATCGTCTACAACCGTGCATCGAGCCAAAAAACGAGCCGGACTATCGACTTACGAGAAGGTAGTGACTCCAAATCGCGATGATAAACAAAATACGACGGCCAAAGCGCGATCAAGGAGGCTGTACACGACGATGCTGACGAAGTTTGACTGCGTGGTAATGGACGACGAAACCTCCGTCAAAGCCGACTTCAAGCAGCTTCCGGGAAAGGAGTTTTATACGGCAAAAGGAAGGGGAAAAGTAGCAGATATTTTCAAGCACATGAAACTGTCAAAGTTCGCGAAGAAATATCTGGTTTGGCAAGCCATCTGTACCTGTGGCTTGAAAAGCAGCATTTTCATAGCTTCCGGGACTGTCAACCAAGAAATTTACGTGAAAGAGTGTTTGAATAAACGTCTGCTGCCTTTCCTAAAGAAACACGGTTGTTCCGTATTGTTTTGGCCGGATTTGGCATCTTGCTATTACGGTAAAAAGGCCATGGAGTGGTACGCCGCCAACAACGTGCAGGTGGTTCCCAAGGACAAGAACCCTCCCAAAACGCCAGAGCTCCGCCCAATTGAGAAATACTGGGCTATTGTCAAGCGGAACCTGAAGAAGGCCAAAAAAACTGCTAAGGACGAGCAGCAGTTTAAGGCAAATTGGCTTTCTGCGGCAAAGAAGGTGGACAAGGTGGCTGTACAAAATCTGATGGCAGGGGTTAAGCGTTAGGCCCGCAAATTCGGATTTGGAAAAGCGGAAGCCTAACTGAATGTTTTTTCTGAATTGTATACTAATTAAACTTGAAAAAGAAATTTAATTTGATTTTTTAAATAAACGATCTCACCGATTTACACGCGTTTTCCCTCGACCAAATTTTGACCGTATCACCCTTTATATACGGAATCATGTGATTTGTAATATTTTTCAATTTTTAGAGTTTTCTATCATCTTGGCCCTTCTAAATGTAAAAAAACTAAATCTTTTATTTTTTCTATGGTAGGACATTTAAATGGTAGTAAATTTCCAGAAAAATGATAATGCGAAAGTTGTTCCGAAATCAAAATACGATTAAAATTATTAAGGGGCTTGTGATATAGCTCAGTTGGCAAGTCAGTTGCTTCCTGAGCCGATGTCCACGAGTTCGAGCCCAAGAGTAAACAGCGAACACAGTTGTTCCGGATAAGTTTTTTAGAAACGATCCACCAACTGCAACGTTGATAAAGTTGCGAATGCCATAAAGATGGTACAACGACTATAATCGAAACAAAAAAAAATTAAAATTATGAAAATATATTTTTGAATAACTAATACAATTCAAAATTAAGCCTCAAACATCATATTTATATGTACAGCAAATGTTAACACTAAACGTGGAGGTGGGTGTCAAAAGACATTTTTTTATCTACAAATGATCATATCTCCGAATCTCCGATTATAATTTTTTGTTCGAAAAGTTTTCCACATGACTTTTTTTATTTTCAAAATGCACGTGTAATTTTTTTTAAGTTTGTAGATACCGAAAAAACGTATGTAGTATTAGACTGAGTCTATCTGGGGTCATTTTCAATTTCTCAAAACCTGAAGTCTTAAAAGCTCTGTTTTGGTTCAAAACTCATCCATGATTTTAAGCAGAATTTTTAAGTAACGCAACACAAATATATGAAAAACTATAAATTTTCCAACAGTTCGAATTTATTTTTCATTAAAAAAAAAGTTTTGTTTTGCAATTTTCTCCTCATGACTTTTGGCGGAGTTGGTAGAATCGGTAGGAAAACTCAGGGTGTCACTACTGCTGCTACTTGGGTCTTCGTTGGTAGTTTCGTTGCCATTGGTGGTACTGCCGACGCTATAGCTTGCGTTTGTCGATGGTGTAGAAACTGCCGAAGGTTTGCTGGTTTTTTTTTTTTTCCTGTTGGGGAGAGAGTCCACTGCGACCATTAAGTTGATCTATTGTGGTATTACCCCGCGTTACTATTTTTATTTTGCTATGCTACTTGACACCCCTGCACTATTGGTTGAAGCTGCAGTTGTTTACCGGTAGCACTACGAGCACACACATATCAAGGTAGGATCTCAAAGTGCAATCTAAGTTCCCTTGAAAAGATCCATCCACATGCATGTGCTGCATTATTGAGGCGTACAATTCCAAGGTATACACGGCTAGCATTTCACTAATGCTATAACCGCCAACCTTCATCATACTATGTGTGCCAGGTTATGTCACGACCGGGATTCGATCTCATGAACGTTGGCTTAGAAGACAAGTATGCTATCCACTAGGCCACGATCTGCTGGCTTGCTGGTTTGCTGCTGAAGATCTTTCTCGTTGACACGGCCTTCTTCTGTCTTACACCCTCATTCTTGTTTTCGATCGAATGACATTCGTTCGAAAGTTTTGCTATTTCGTATTCTTGTTTTCGTTTGAACGAATGCGATCAGTTCGATCTTTCGAACATAGTTCGTACGAACGAAACGTAGCATTCCGGTTTTCGATCGAACGTATTTTCACTACCGCGTAACAAACGCAAGTCTACTGCTGCGAACGGCTGGCGTTTGGTGCAAAAAGGATACTTTAACACAAAAAAAATAAACGAGAAGTATAAAAGTACCATGGGGCAATGTTAAAGCATGGAAGTAAATGAAATTTTCTAGATTTACAACTATTTTTATTTCAAATGTTTCTTTTTACATCGGATTTCTTTGTTTCGTTCATCATCGGTGGGGCCGCTTTTTCCCCCGAGAGATTCTAAGCATCAACGGCTTTATTCATTCCGATGTGGGGCAGGTTTTCAGAAGCAGCAGTGACTGCACCCCTACCACCGACTGGAATCGGCTCCGGTTCGTCAAAAAATCGAAGCCTAAAATCGATCGATGCGAATTTTTTTCCGGGCCAGAAAATGTCCTAGTTTCTCCGATCCGGTCTAGCCGGCAGGAGCTTGTTCAGCTCCACATCATTCTGAACGGCTAACTTCAATTGACGAACGACTTTTGTCCTCCCGTTTCCTTTGAACTGTAGCACTTTAGCCGAAAGATAATTCAAGATAGCAGAAAAAAATATTGGGGCACCTGTTCCGAATCGTTCGCCAAAGTTGGCTTTTCTAAGGAGATCAATTCGACTGACCGGGATTTGGAGACCGGCTAGCCGCGGTCCAACTGGATCGGTATTGAAACTTGAGTATTCCGTTTCATACGGATGACGGATCCGACCAACTGAAAATTCACTAAACTACGAAAATAAACTGTTATTTACGTTATGTTGTCATGGCGAAATTAGTTTTTTGACACATCTCCGTTCTTCGAAATTTCTATTTCGATCTGGTAACACCAACATCGAACGTATCACGTTCGAACGAAAACAAGAATACGTTTTTCGAATTCGATCGAAAGTATCCGTTCGAACGAACGACAGATACGTCGTAAACAAGAATAAGGGTGTTAATTTCCAATCTTTTGTAGTTGTGCTCAACAGACCAAAGCTCTGGTAGAAATTTTGGCTTCATCGTGCGCAGAAAATGCTCTCGCCACATTCTCTCCAGCTCGCTCAGACCACCGGGTTGTATTCGGTAATAATCGGCGACCTTCTGGCCTTGTGAAAAGTAATCTCCGTTCGGGACGCAGGTGCTTATATTGGCATAGATGTTTAGCAAATTTTCGGTTATTTCCGTTCCCAAGGGTAACAGCTTACGCATCCGTCCCTCGAGACTGCGTCGTCTTTCTTCTGGGATCTGAGTACCAAACAGTAGGGCTTTAGCTATTTTTCGCAGGTCTTTCATCGATTCTACTCGTACTTCCTTAGGATTCTCTTTCGATGTATACGGAGCCGAGCAAATGGCAGCCAACTTGAGTCGCATGTTGTCGTCACTCATATTACTGGTCCGGTGACATGGGGCGCAAAGCAACAGAACATCATGGGAATTGTGCTCTTTCATAACCAATGGAAAGTGCTTGCGATAATCCCTGGGAACAACGTTCTTTCTGATGAAGGAATTCTTTTCTCCGCAAACGACGCACCGATTCTCTTTAGCCATCTGGTAGTACTGGCCAACATCACCGACAGATCTTCCCTTGGGTTCGAATTTCAACCGAATCGTGTAGTTCGGCTGATCCGGCACAATTTCAGCCAATTCCTTTCGCACGTACCATTCGGCTTTTTTGCGGTCACAGGTTGATAGCACTTCTCCGTCTGGGGCTTGCATCATGCAATTATCGTACAGTGGCTTAGCTCTGGTTGCCATCGTACGTTTCAGACACGGTATAAGTATAGGTATAAGTTTTATCTTGTACACCGTGCGTTTCAGATTTTCGTTTTGACAGAACCAGAGAAAAAACTGGCACACCGCGATTTGAATTTTTGAATACATATTTTTAATTTTTTTTCTTCTTCTAATATATAAAGATGAGTTGGACTATATATGTTTGTTTGTTTGGATGCACATTATATAAATCCACACCGTTTACCTGATCAGCCTGAAATCCGGTACAGAGATGTAGTTGAACCAGAGTAAGGTTTTAGTAAAAGGGACCATCCCATACAACTTTCGTTTTTATTCCCACGAACCAAAAGTCATGGCACCCACTTTTCGAAACCGAATTTTCGCTTTGGTAGGGTTGTTTCATCATCACCATGGCCCAGGCATTAGCAACGACCATACAGAGTTCACGTGTACTGGGAAGCAATTCAAAGCCTGCTATCATTAAAAATTTGTAAGCAGAAATTTTTTCGCGTTTTTTTTTCTTCTACTGTTTGGAGCACAGGGTATAAGCACCAAGGAATATTTAAGTAAGGTAATGTCGAGGGCCATATTGGATTTTTTTTTGTGACGTCACAAAAACGAGTATCGAAAATTTATGTGAGAATGGAAGGAATTTCAAAGAAAAACACGTTTTAGAATGAAATCGAATTCTAATTTCATTTCAATTTTGTTATAGGGCCTCTATTTCACTATGTAATGGAGTTTTTTGGTCCTTTGAAGATTGCATTATGGTTTTTTTTTCTTAATTTATTAATGAATGCAATGTCGCTTCCAAACTAAAACGTGCAAAAATGAAGAAAATATCAACTTGAAAATGGTCTAGCTGGTAGATATTGAGTGTTCAACTGATTGTCATGATTTTTATCCAACACGTTTACCATACACAATTTGTACGTAGAACAATTAACATTAATTCATGATTGTTAACTCAGTTTACTAAAATTCCAATAAAAGATTGTGGTTTTGAATAAAAAAATGTGTTTTTATAACTTTAATGTAATGAGGAGCTTAAACTGTACTGACTTGAACATTTTCATGGAAAACTTTGAACTAGCTTTAAAGTTTTGCAAGTTCAGTGATGAAAATCCACCATTTTTTTCAAAATTCAATGGTCTATTTTATAGAAAAATTATTCGATAATGCAACTTTTTTTGTACCCATCTTGAAGAGCAAGAATCCCTCTAGAATAACATGTTTTCAAAGTGGAATTTCCAGCATATTCTTCGAATTATCATCGATAAAGAAAATTTTCCAAGTAAATTAACAGATTTTTCGTGATTGTGACGTATCAGCCTGTACCAATACTAGTGCACAGCTGCCTTGGCACTACCTTCTTTAAATATTCCTTGCATAAGTACGAGGTTCTCGCATGAAATAATGAGCCTATATTTGAGATGAAAACATACTAATCGCATTTTATTTAGGAATACATTGATCAGAACAGTGGTTTTCAAAGTTAAGAACGGTGTGCGAAGAGCTGTTGCACGACTGAGAGGATCTGAATAAAAAGTTGAAGTCGGTTCTGTTTAGAATGCTGAGTAGTAAAGCTGTGTTTCATTACATAAGTATCACGGAAGAGTTTACCAGGTTTTCCTTGACATAAAGGTGGCGACAAGGATAATTGTGGATTTAATTACCTCGGAATTGTCGACAGAACGAACAAAAGTGCAGTTTAGTGTATTTAGAAACCATAAATCGTGGTGACAGTGGGTTTCTGTATCATATCACAAGATAAATCATTTGGTTGGAAACAAGTGATTCTTTTGTTTGCGGTGCCACAAAGTAGGCGGAAACAATTGTTAAGGAGTCGGATTTGGTAATTTTGTGAACAAAATCTGCTGCTGTATGGCTGAGGCAATTGTCCAAATCTTGGCTTTAAAGGCATTGTTTCAAGAAGCGTTGTTTTATCGCCATTGCATTTTTCGGCGGAGGAAGAAAACTGTGAATCGATCAAGCTGTAAATCGAGAGGCAACTCTCGTGAGCAGGAGAATAAACGCAAATCTTAAGTGGTCAGGCAAATTCGCGATCTAATGAATACCTTCATTGGTTCAGTCGAACCTTATATACTCGGTACTTCCTTTGTCGGTCACGCAGAGCGTTTAGAATAGGGGAGAATGAGGATACTTGATCCCTGGGGATACTTGATTCCTTAGCTATATCTCCAAACTAGAACGTCGTACAAAGATCAAATGTTCTAGAAAAAAGTGCCAAATGGAACAAAACAGCAATGGTTGAAGCTCAAACATTTTTAACAAAATAAGTTATTGGGTTATTGAACTTTGTTTGAAAAATTTCACAAACTGTGACTTGAAGATCTTTTTTCATCATTTTAAAATGTTCCTAACATGGAAATATTATAACAAAAATATTTATTCCAATACATCAATCTTTCGTGCGTAAAATGAACTTCAAAATACAATATTTTCAAAGCGATGGAAAACTATCAACTTTTTTCAGAAAAAGTTTTCTAAAATGTTGATTATGGGTACAAATGATCCTGGTATATTCTTCTTCTCTATGGATCGTGGTCATTGCTGATTACGAGATTACTAATATCTATCCAATAGTTAATATTCATTCATCAATTATCTGAAGAAAAGGGCTAAAATAATTGATTTTCTCTTGTTTATAAAAATTGCGCCCGTAAGTATGCAATGTCATAAGGGTTGAGAATAAGCTATAGATTTTATTTCTGACAATTCTAGATTGTGAAATGAGAACAAACATGACCAAAATAGTCAATTAACATTCTATCTTGGGGTTTTGTTTAATTTTTTCCATGGATTAGGGCTTCCTGAATAAAGGATCAAGTCTCCCCTAACTTCAAAATATCGCAATTTTTTTACTCCCACGAAAATGCTTCTAGTTCATCTACGGGTTCAAGTATCGTTCTTATTTTAGGAGCATAGAAAATTTAAGTTACACGCTGTCAAAAAATGTAAAAGAGTGCGAGTTGCTAAATTTTTCCAAAAAGATATGGTGAAAATAAGAAAAGGGGATCAAGTATCCCCACTCTCCCCTACGTATTTAACTACAATGATGTGCCTAAAACTAGTAGAAAATCGTTGTTCATAACGGTCGGGGGAGCAACGGTTTTCAGTGAGATCAAAAAGCTATTCCCTGGCGTTGATTTGAACACACTCCAGTACAATGATATTATTAATCGTCTCAAACACCGTTATGATAAAACCGATAGCATGATGAAGAGAAAAGAAAATTTTTACAATCGATCGCAGGGAAAACATGAAATGGTCGAGTCCATTCCTAATGTGAAGTTATTTGCTGAAAGCTGTGGATTCAGTGCCGAAGAAAAGGACGGGCAAATTCGCGATCGCATTTCTCTTGGAGCATCGGCCTTGAAAGCTCGTGAACGAATATACGAGCTGGAAAACCCAACTTTAGAGGAAATCGAACGAATTCTCATAGCTCGGGAACAAACGGCCAGACATTCGTTCAGGAATGAACCCAACGAGAGAGTTAGTGCAATTGAACGACTTGGTCATTGGCGGAATGATGACCGGGAAAACTGGAGAAGACCAAGAGACAATTGAAGAAGAGAAGTTCATCGGTCGTCACGTGATCGTCCGAATATTCGGTTCAATTACAACCAACGAAATCGATTATATTCACCGGACAGAATAAGAGGGAGTGTTGTGTGTAGTTTCTGCAATGCCAGAGGGCATGTTAGAAGAAACTGCTACGAATGGAAACAATCTCGACCAGCTATTCGAATTTTGGATGATTCGACGGAAAACGCATCTCCGGGCTTCGATTTTAAGCGGTCAACAAAATCGAATCAAAGCGACTCAGATGACGAACTGCAATGCATGTCGATCAAGGAGTCAGACGATCTGAACGGATGAAGAGGCGACGCGAGGAAGCTGATAATGCATCGTTGGAAAATTCCCGGAAATGAACTATAACGGAAGTGCGCAGGTTTTAATCTTCCAAAGTCGTTCGGGTCAATATGACCGGAAGCGCACGTGGCCAATTTGAGTTCAAATTTTAGAGAAATCTCGCTAAGAAATCCCGTAAACCTACTAACTCAAGGGGATGTTTGAAAAATGGCAAAAAAGATGTGAGGTGCATTACAATATACTGAAGAACTGAGATTTTTGAGAAACCATGTTTGTTCTATGAAAATAATAATAAAGTTATCGAAAAAAAATTTGAATTTAGAGAATCGGTTCATTGGTAAACAAGATACAGCTATGCAAAGCCAAAATTGGGTATCTTTTCTGAAGTAAGATTTTTGTCTACCGGAAATTCCGGTATAGCGACAAAAAATTCTTTTGGGTCACCAAAAATTTATACATCCATGGATAGATTTATTCTTGACAATTTCAAATATTATAAAATAAGCGCAATATTCGAAATTTGTCAGAAGTAATAAGCATTCTAAAAAGAGCTCTCTTTTGGGACTTTTTCATTCGGAATCAGCTTCTGGTAAACTGAATAGAATATTTTGACTTTTTTTTTAATATTGAGAAACTAGAATAAATTATCTATACAATGAGTTAAAATTCATTGAAATCGGTCAATATTTGCGGCCAGGGGAACGCACGGAAATTACAGGTCAATTATCTTCGAAATAGATTTGTGGAGATATTTTGCGAACAGCTTTGGAAGGTTAATTTGATTTTTTATCAAATGAATTTTGTTAGAAATACTTATGTGGGCGATTGCCAAATAAATTGAATTTTATTGTAAACATTATTTTTATTATATCAAAATCATAACGTAAAGGGGGGAGGACTTTTGTGTCCAACATTTGGTTAAGAACGGTACGCGAAGAGCTGTTGCACGGCTGAGAGGATCTGAATAAAAAGTCGAAGTTAGTTCTGTTTAGACTGCTGAGTAGTAAAGCAGTGTTTCATTACATAAGTATCACGGAAGAGTTTACCAGGTTTTTCCTTGACATGAAAATAACCCGGTGTGCTTTGCTACACCTTCCAAAAATAAATAAAATTTGTAAAAATAACTGAAATCAAGTTTAATTTCCTAGGCATTTCAAAGCCAATTTCAAGCTAATTTTGAACCAAACGCTTTATAAAGAAGTACAAAGATGATTTAATAATATTTTCTTAAAATTAATCTCTAGATTTGTTATTCAGGATCTGAAAATTTTACTCCGTTTTTATAAGCTTCTAAAAGTTTAAAATGATGTCAAAATGTATGTTTTAATGATATGCACCGCCAGTCCTTTCCCTCGTGCAATGCAAAAAGTGCTCACGAACTACTATAAGCTTTCAAATTATGCCAAATATAATATGAATGAAGACTTGCCTTCTTCTTCCCAATTCCACCCAGAAATAAGGCAAGGTCTAAAATTCTTCGTACCCAAACATCTTCTCTTCCTTTTGCTTTATAAGTTCCCGATTTATGCCAAAAAAATTTGTATGGATGCCCTTATTGATTAGATAAGTTTTCAAGCTATAGGGGAGATGAGGGCATAACGAGCACCCGAGGCATAATGAGAAGTCCACTTTTCTACATAAGTACGTATTTTCTTAAACAAATTTTCATGAGGACTTGTTTCGTACTACCTATAGTATTAATTTTTCACCAAAAAAGAAATATCCTTTTCATATTTACAGAAATATTAAATAATAACCAGCAAGGTTCTAAAGTGACGAAAATATTATAATTTTTGAGCACCACCAAATAAGCTTTTATGACCTTTAAATCATCTTGATCTGAAATGTACGCACTGCAACATGATCTACACATTGTTTTTCAATTTTCAGCATCATAAAATTTTTGATTTTTCACTTTAATCAATTGTAAAACGCGTTTTTACTTTAATTTGTTCACTAGAGGCGAACAGAGCACTTTCAATGAAGGCATATTGAGCATTTTCTGCCGGGGAATTTAGCAGCGAATTCGACTCGATGAAGTCAATTGAGTAATAGAATGTACAGCTTAACTTGTATCGTCTGACGATTTGGCCTATTGGTAAGATGTCGGAGAGGTAATCAGTAGACTCGAGTTCGATTCCTGTTCGAGGGGATTTTTTTTTGCACATACCATTCATGATTGATTTTTTTTATTGTTACATTATACGGCTAATAGCATCAAAGCATCATCCGTCAAACAAAACACCAGAAACATAATGTATGAACATGTGTTAATTCTTTGAATTCTACAAACAGACCTAGATTATTTTGTTTTTGCTTTGTTTGATGAATCTACGCCTCACCGTTTAGTGCAATCATGATCATAAATGATAAAAGAAGAAAAAAAAATCACCTCCACCAGGAATCGAACTCGAGCCTACTGATTACCTCTCCGACATCTAACCAATAGGCCAAATCGTCAGACGATACAAGTTGAGCTGTAGCTCTATTACTCAATTGACTTCATCGAGTCGAATTCGCTGCTAGATTCCCCGGCAGAAAATGCTCATTATGCCTTCATTAATGGTGCTCATACTGCCTCGGGGGGTTTCTCATTATGCCTCTACAGTGACTGGTTTTCAGCTTTCGGCAAAATTTTTTAAAATGCATGTTTAAACGTTTTTATCTACTTTTTCAAGTTTCATCCAATTAGACAATAGACTATTTGAGTGTCGGAACACGAATCAATGATGTAATTCACATATTACAGCTGTTCTCTATGGTTAAATAAGCATTTTCCTTAAGGTGCCCATTATGCCCTCATCTCCCCTACATCGCAATTTATATTGAACTCCCTTTGTCTCTCCTTTCTTCTCACTGCAATGCAGAAAAGTTTGTAACAATCATAGAAACAAATCTTGTACCCAAATACCTTCCCGTGGTAAAATCATGTTCATAATTTTTCTCGCAATATATTAAACTTGTAGACACGACATTACAACTTAAAGTGATGCCAAACAGCACTTGTCCTGGTATGAAATCTGGCGACTTTTTATACTGCGAATTCCTATATATTGATTTGTTTTAGCAAGAAGTGCAAATTAAATTCATATTGATAAACTTTAACTAAATGAATCAAAAAAGAAAATGGTTTTAAAGAAAAAAAATTGTTTAAATTTTGTTATTCGGCTGAGTTACAACCAATTTCTCTTTTTTTGTGCTGAGGGTCTTTTTAAGTCTTTTCAAGATTTCAACTTAATGACCTTATCTGTTCACAATCGAATGAAAAGCCGATTATCAGAAATTGAATAGATTGAAAAAAATCTGTTCTTACTTCGACGGTGGTTTGAATATTATCTAAAAAATTTCATGTAAACATCACACAAAACCTTAAAGTGTTGATTTTTGCAATGAGAAGGCTTACAGTTATCAAAGTTTCTTTTGCTTCTTTTTTTTTATTTCAATCTTTATTTCAATTTCAGATGGATTTCAACATAGTTGAGTGAGTTTTTATAGATATAAGAAAAATATGTAAATCTTTAAAACAAATCAATTTTCGTTTTTTGCATAACTAAATCATTTCTCAACAAAGTTTTGTTGAAAGTGAAATATTTAAAAACGTTGACAAAAAGATATTTCTAAGTTAACATTTGTCCCAATTATTGAAGCAAGTTAAAACACAATGCTTTTTCTGAACTTATTCATAGATGCGAAACATAGTGCAAAGGCTTTGAATTCAATTTAATACATGTTCCTATTTGTTTTATTAAATTTCATTGATTTATCTGCATTTTTTTTGCAGTTCAAGTAAAAGTTTGATACTCCACTTTTAATAAATGCTGTTTTTAACAAAGGACCTTGATTTACACAGACACTTTTCATAATTTTGAATATCCACTACAGATTCAACACGCTGGATACCCTTTTCAGACTTTTCCCATAAAATGCTGAATCATTTTGGAGAGGAAATTCCTAAAAGGTAGATGCTTCATGGCTAAAAGAACTTGTTAGAACTTGTTCCACCATGTAAAATAACATTAAATAATAGTATTTTCTACATTTTCCGGTCATATTGAAATTTATATAAAAAAATCTGCTTCCACGGGCACATCAATCTAAAAAAACGTCTCTTCTATGTAGCCAAACACGTAAAACAACAACACACTTTTTATGTTAAGTACGTACTTGAATTGTGTGTAAACTAAATTACAATGTTTTTTGGTGAATGGTTTAAAAAAATTAAGTTAATTTCGTTCGATTGTTTGTATGGGCCCAACAATTAAGAGATGAAGAAATAATTTATACATTTTTTTGTAAATGTTGAACGTTTGCAATTGCTCTAGTGCAGGGATGAGCAACCCGCGGCCCGCGAGGCCCTTTTGTGCGGCCCGCGAAGCTTTTTTCAAATTTTATGCCTTAAATTCTCTCTACAATGGACTGCCAGGAAAATTTATATGACTTGATCAAATACGCTCTTGTTTACATTTGCCCCACAATTATTCAGATTGTTAACTTTTTTCTGGCATTTTAAGCCTTTCTTATGTTCTGGTCAAGGCATAAATGCAATATTCTTTATTGGCATAACGTTAAATTGGCGTTTTTTTCTTTATTCAGCCTACATTTTTTCTCCTACCGCTGTGAAAAGCAAAATGCATTAAAGTGAGTCGGAAAAGCAGCCAAAAATCGTAATCTACACATGCTTGAAGGAATTTCGAAGTCCGTTAGTGAAGTTATTAAATATAATATGCTTTGCAATTATTCTTTAAATTATTTTATCCAATTCGGCGAAAAGGGCTTGTCTGATAGCATTCAAATACTGTAAGAAAATTCAAACAATAGCCTTGTGAAGTATTTTTTATTTCTGAATAATGACGAAAATTACGAAAGCCTGGGTTAACGATTTTAAATTTCTATCAACATGAATCAGCCGGCATCAAAGTTACCGACAAAAATATAAGTTCTTGATAAAAACAATAGATATCTGAAATTCTGTGATTCGTCCTAAAAGGTCTTTGATGATTATCTGAGATGTTTAATTTATGATTCACATTCCACATTACCAAAGTCATTCCACATGACCAAGAGATCCTACCCCAATGATATCTAAATAAGGGGGCATCCATAAATTACGTAACGCTCTTAAGGGGGGGAGGGAGTAAGCTCGAGCGTTACGAATTGTGACATAGGGGAGGGGGGGAGGTATGCTTCTCGTTACGTAACGATTTTTTCCTTAAAAATTTCAGTTATACGCAGTTATTTTGATGTCATGAAATTTTTGCAGAATGATAAGCAAACCAAAATCAGCTTATAATTTGTAAGCTTCAACATAATTAAGGTAACAAACCAGTAACCTTTCCTCTTTAATGATTCTGAGATAGATTCTTTGAACTGTGTATTTGATATCCAAGAAATAATCGCTAGAAAATGTGTACAATTACTCCCAGGAACTCAATTCATCCTTAAGACGGAAATTTTAATATTTTTCTCAATTTGCAAACTGCAATTTTGGTTATTCCGACGAATATTACTAAGTGGAGTATATTTTGCATAACAAGTTATGCTCCTTGAACAAAATAAATTAAATATGGTAGATCATCAGTTTACCAGCACAGAACAACTATTAATAAGACAATCGTTTCATTTTATCAGAGAATTATCATCAATGAGAACTAAGAAGCGATTTGGATAGATATTAATTCCGTTTCGAAGAACGTTAATATAATTTATGTTAAAATCTTTTCTTACCATCGAAAATCATTATTCAAAAACACGAAAAGAAGGGGGGGGGGTTAATTATCAGCGTTACGTAATTTTCATAGGGGGGTACATCGAAACGTGACGATTTGTGACATACGGGGGGGGAGGGGGTCGAAAAAGTGCATTTTTCGCGTTACGTAATTTATGGATGCCGCCTAAGGTTGAAAATTAATTAAATCTGGATAAAAATTTTAGAATCAAGAAAGTAGATTTGAAGATATTCGCTTAAAAATATGTAAAACTGAAAATTTTTCTGTGATTTCATCAACCTTGCTCAACATCACAATGCAATGATCCAATACAGAACTTCAATTTAAAAAACAGTTTTTAATCGAAAAAAAAAATTTAGGTCAAGTTTTAATTGTGGAAAAAAATCAGTCAAGTAGCGATTCAACGACCAACGCATCGAATATGTATTTTTCACACTCTTAAGGCGGGAGCACAATAGCCCGTCGTGCGTCGCGTCGCGTCAGCGTCGCGTTGACATTTCATTTTGAGTATATAGTTTTCTTTTGAGCCACCACAATGATGCGTCGCGTCAGTGAAGACCTTGCACTAAAATGCAAAACTTGTTCTAAAGAGCAGCGTTCTACAACGTCGACGCTCTGTTTTTTGAAAATAATCAAAATTCTCTTGCGTCAGCTGCATATTCAATATTCCGTCTTAAGTGTTTTTATCGAAGTTTTAAACAAATAGAACCCAAACTAGAAATAAATTCCATTTTCTCCTTTCAAATTAATTAAGTATGTGATTTTATATAATTTAATTTCAATTTGTTGCTGTATTGTTAAACATGTTATTTACGTATCTAAACTAGGTAATAGTTCTGTCATCATTTCGACCAATTCTCATGCTCATTTTCGAGGTTGCGTTTTGTATTACGAAATAGACACAAGTGAATTAAATTCGGTTTGGAAAAAAGATAAACTTGAAAATAAGAAACGATAATTTTTATTTCATTATATAACTATCTATTACTCACTAATAACACTTTCAAATTAGTACAGTTGGTACTGGCCGGAACGGTCGATCCACTACCGGCAGAAGAATTAAATTGGAAGTAGACCATCGAAAAATTCACTATTTCATCCATTGAAGACTCCTACTCTGGAAGATGTATTTTCCGCAGGCGTTGCTGGTGCCGCCAATGGTACTGGTTGTTATTAAGTTCCACTGCGCTGGAAGACGATCAACCGCATGCCTGCTCTAATTTATGATTTTTTATATGATCACAACGAACAATCTTGAATTCCACTTGCAAAACTTTGACATCGCGAACAGAAGTAGCAAACCAAAACAAACTTGTGGTTTCTTTGTCACCTGACGCTGTATTGTAAAGGCGGCCGCACAATAGAGCGTCCGTCGTCGCGTCGCGTTGACATTTGATTTTGGGAATGCCATTTTCCGTTTGATTCACCACAATGGTGCGTCGCGTCAGTGATGTCATTGTACTAAAACGCGAAACTTGTTCTAAACTGCAGCGTTCTCCAGCGTCGACGTTTTGATTTTGAAATAATTCAAAATTTTAGCGCGTCAAAAGGGTTTGAACTATTCCTTTTTAATGTTTTTCGTCAATGTTTGACACAAATAGATTCAAAAATCATATCATCTTAATTTTGTCTCCTCGATTAAACAAATTTGTTGAATAACGTCATTGAAATTTATTTTTAACATTCAAATACATTTGACATAATGATGGAATCATAAAGGATTAATTTTAAATTTGAGCTTGATTTTTATTTTCAAAAATAAAAATAAATTCAATGAAACATTTTGCCGAGTTTTGTTTCAAAACTTCTCTGTCAGTCCTCCCAGTGGACGCTACATTGTGGTGCGAAAATTCTAGAGTCCGTCGCGTCAGCGTTTTAGTACTCAACGACGGCGTTGACAGCTGACTTGACGCGACGTCCGACGCGGTATTGTGTGGCAGCAGCCTTGCCAGATCTACGGATTTCTCCGTAGTTGTACGGATTTTGACCATTTCTACGGAGTCACGGATCGATGCTCCAAATCTACGGATTTTCAGCATTTTCTACGGATTATCGAACAAATTCAAGGGATTCTGCGGATAAATGAAAATTCTACCTGACGACCAAAAAAAAAAAAAAAGGTCATCAAGTTTTATTTAGGCGACAACAGTACATTTTTCGATTTTCGTGAAATCTCGGACTTGAGCGGTTTTCAATCTGGCAACGCTGTGTGGCAGCCTTAATGCAAAAATCGTAGGGTGCGTCGCGTCAGCGTTTTAGTACTCAACGACCAAGATAGGTAGATCAAAATGTATGACATTGCGCTTAACCTCAATCGACAGAGCCGAGTAAACACAGGGTCAAAAATAGTTACGAAATTTCGAACAATATGTATGGGATTTGAAACATAATTTCAATTTATGGAAGATTGAGGGGTCTTATTGTCCAAATAAGTAATCAGTCGCATTCTTTGAAATACGTTGTGTAGCAATTCGTAAAATTTATGTTCAAATGCTTTCTTTATTTTGACTACGAGATAGTTTTTCTTTGGCAATATTGCAGTATTTCAGCAAAATATTCGAATTTCGGAGAGCATTTTTTCAGATGTAGGGGAAAGGTTTCCTAAATGGGCCTATCGGGTTAAATGACCCTACGGCCGTTTGACGAAACGGCTCAAAAGACAACATATCTAATCATTGCATTTTGGGGGTGATACGCTAAGAACATAAGGCAAGAAAGAATTTTACGACTAAACCAACACAAAAAAATTTAAAAATTCTTACAAGGTTTTGATACCTTTTGATGTAATATTTTGACTTTTAAAAATTATACGTAAAGAAGCTCAAAACAAAAAGTTGGGTGGTTTTTGTTTCTTATTCAAATGAACCTTAGAAGTAAAACAAATTTAAGATTTTATGATGGTTTCATAATGATGGGAAAGTGGAATAAGAGAGTGTTTTTGTATGCCCCCATCATGTTTGTAAAATGCCGCTACCCTAAAATATCAGGTTAAATAGAATAAATATATGATTTTTATCATAAAAACTTCAAATCTAAGCTCTTATTAACATTTTAAGAGCAAATCGAAGATCATAAAACAGATTTGATAAAATTTATCTCAGAAATGAAATTTCTCCATATGATGGCAACCCTAAATTTTGTTTATTCCATAAAGTTATAAAAGACACAGATTTTTATGAAACTTCAGCTTTGTCGTATAAAAGTTATCAGTTTCTAGCATTTCCAATGAAATTATACGAAAGTATTGCCAGAAAAAACATAAATTTTACCTTAAACATAAATAGGCGCGTTTAGCCCGCACGGTTTGAGGTTCGGCAATTTTTACAACAGTTATAGTAAAATCAATTTCTCAAATACGGAAGGAGATTTCAACAAAAAAATTACTCCAATGTATAGAAAACAGATGTCTGCTCATGTTTATATAGTTTTTGTACACATATTCGATGTAATATTGGATTAAATCAGTATTCTGCTTAATAGGCGCATATAGCCCGCTCCTCCCCTAGTAGTAAACATATGGTGAAAAAATGACTTGTTATAACTTGTAATGATTGCTTCTTTATTTTAGATACTAAAAAAATTAATAAAGTTTCAGTTATAAGGAATTTAGCAAAAAGCAATTTTTTTAACTGTATAAAAAATCCGCTTAAGAAATATATTTTCCATCCGCAGAGCGCTTAATGCATTGTAAATACATTGGTATACATTTTTATATTTTTTGCAGAATTTTAAAATTAGTAGTTTTATAATAAAACTAGTATTTAAAAAAATTTCCATACATTTCTGTGGAATTTCTATAACTATTTTTCGGTTGGCCTACTGATACATATGCAAGCAACGGAGTAGTATACCTAAGGAATCTAGCTATCCTGCTCAACGACGGCGTTGACAGCTGACGCGACGCGACGATCGACGCTGTATTGTGTGGCAGCCTTTACTTATCACTGTGGTAAGCTCCAGAAGATTTTTAAATGAAAATGATGACGAATAGTACCTACTATCGACTTCAACAAGATTGCTGTAAGAATAAATGTTTGCCAAGAAGTTCATAATGGAGGTAGGCTCAATAGTGGCACGTTATCTAAACATACGGGAAAATTGTGCCGTGTGGAATTTTTTTTTGAACATGTGAATTCTTCCTTTTTATCTTTCCTCTTTCAGATTTGTTTTTGCCAAAAAATTGTAGTTATAAAAAACTAGCTGACCCGGTAAACTTTGTTTTACCATTAAATGAATAAATTGTAATAAATGTTTTATTTCATCTACATGTCCTTAACTTAATCATCCTCGTGAATTGATTTTTATGAAAATCGTAACGAAAATGTACAACTCGTGTCCCATTTAAAGTTGCTTTTGTATGGGGAGCCCCCTTCCATAAAAAGTGAGGTTGTTGAAACTATTACACAAACCATCTTTGACCCGAAAAACTCTCGGATACCAAATTTCAATTCATTCCGACCGACCGATTATACTTGATGGCGTTACAAAGAAATCGCCTCCATTTATGTAAGATGACGTGAAGCTCTGCTAAGGGGCGTTCAAATACCACGTGGACAACTTAGGGGTAGGGGGGTTGATGGAAATTTTCACGCTTGTCCACGGAGAGGGGGATGAGGGTTTGGGTCATGTCCACGTGGACATACTTACTGTTTGAATCTTAAAATTACAAAGCTTTCCAGTTAAGTTTAAACAATTAAAAACCACTTGAAAGCAAGTAACAAATATGATAATTAAGAAATTTTAAATTTTTAAAATTATTTTATATGAGGTAATGCTATTTCTTTTTTTTTAATCAGCCATTCCAATAACAAATAGGCAAAAAGTAGTGTTTTCTATCTGTCATATGAGTTTTTTGAAAAAAAAAACAATTTCAAATCTGTCCACGTGGACATCCGGGGAGGGGGTTAGGGGTTTGCCAAATGTTCACGCTTGTCCACGGAGGGGGAGGAGGGGTCAAAAATCTCATTTTTCTGTCCACGTGGTATCTGAACGGCCCCTAATTATAAAATAATGGTTTTTGAAGTGCGGCCCGTCGACAAGATATCAAATTTGAATTGGCCCGTGTGTTCAAAAGGTTGCTCACTCCTGCTCTAGTGTAGCTTCTCAACTCAAAATTCTTCCGGAAAAAGCATATCCTCTCTTTTTACATATAGTCTATTTTAAAGGACAGGCTCTTGTTCAGTTCATGTGTTTGTGAATTTTTATTAGATTTTGTTGTGGTTCTGAAAAATTAATACATGTTATTATTTTGACTGCTACCGATAGGAATCTAGGCATATTGGATTATACAATTGAGACCCTCAAGATCAGAGGTGCAAGTGCCAAATTTATCAATTTTGATATAAGTATATCTAACAACTCTATATGTTTCAATGTACATCTGGTGCAAAACTCAGATTATTTATAATTTTTTTGAACACTTTTTTGATTGAATTCAAACTACCCGAATTCGAAAAATTTATGAAAAATCGAGCACCTTCAGAACTAAGAAGCGCGTTTTCTCGAAACTATCATTTAGGCACTTGCACCTCCTGATCCCAAGCGCCTTGTTTGTAAAACTTCTCACTTTCTTTTTTTCAAACGTTCACAAAGATACCTTTACCAGTTTTAAATTTATATTTTTTAAGACAAAAAATGCAGCTTTAATTAACACGGAATCGAAAAAGTATTAATTTTTAAAATCGTTTTGAATCGGTCGGCCAAACATCAATCTGGGTCACATCCAGGATGCATTCATTAATATGAGAAAAATATCACATCTAGACTTCATAGTGTCACCACGTGCATTGACAGTATGCCTGGTTGAGAAATACGCGCCCAAATGTTCCGAGTAATCAGTATGCTATGCCATGGTTACTACCCTCTTTCGACGTTTGCTCACGACGCCTCGACCATGGAGACAAAAAACAAACCGCCCGGCGCCCAAAGGAATTTTCAAAAAAATTGAAGCCATGATTTTTATTTGATTCAAATAATTACAAATTTAACTATTACGGACAATTGATGCGACTTTTTGTTATTTTTATTCGATATAAACCAATTCGCATGTCTACAGAATATTCTAAAAAGAATTTCATTTGAAACTTTTTGGTCATTTCGGAGGAGTAGTACTACAAACACCGTTACAAGAGAATTTTATATAATAGATTTTGCAATCAGTTTCATATTCATAGCCATTTTTACCAAACACTTTTCCTAAATGTGTGAGTTTTCAAATGTGTGGTTGCATAATGAGGAGCGTCAATACTTTATTGAGAGTCTAGCACTGGTATGGAGGAGCTCAGAAAAAATATTATGAATAACTTTATGAAGAGATTAACCACCGTAATTTTTGTTTATTACTTTGATTTATCGGCCTAGCGGTGAAAAGTGATGTCCTTTTTAGTAGGGACATCTAAAGATTATGAAATTTTTATATAGATGGATAGAAGGTTAGAGGAAATGAAAGATGGTGAAAATGAGCGGGTAGAATTTGTCTAGAAGCATTACCATCACATACCAAATTTTTGTTCCTCACGAGCCTACTACTATGAAGTGGTAGATACAGATAGAGTTGCATCTACCACCACACATTAGTAGGCTTAGCGTGGTCCGCCCCACAAGCGAGAACTTGTAGTGCGGACGAACAAAAAGATGGTATGTGATCGCTCAGATAAGCTCCCTTTAACTCAGAAACGCATCTATCGATGTTTAAGTCTTCTCAGTTTGTTATCTTCGCATTCGTTACATGCGGGGTTTGCATGCGAAACGGTACGGTCGATAGTCTGATAGTGACCAACCACCGATGCTATGATGTCGTGTTTTTATTTCTTTTTGGCCAAAGTTATTTAATTTTATGAAGAGATTAACCACCGTAATTTTTGTTTGTTACTTAGATTTATCGGCCTAGCGGTGAAAAGTGATGTCCTTTTTAGTAGGGACATCTAAAGATTATGAAATTTTTATATAGATGGATAGAAGGTTAGTGGAAATGAAAGATGGTGAAAATGAGCGGGTAGAATTTGTCTAGAAGCATTACCATCACATACCAAATTTTTGTTCCTCACGAGCCTACTACTATGAAGTGGTAGATACAGATAGAGTTGCATCTACCACCACACATTAGTAGGCTTAGCGTGGTCCGCCCCACAAGCGAGAACTTGTAGTGCGGACGAACAAAAAGATGGTATGTGATCGCTCAGATAAGCTCCCTTTAACTCAGAAACGATAACAAACTGATAACAAACTGAGAAGACTTAAACATCGATAGATGCGTTTCTGAGTTAAAGGGAGCTTATCTGAGCGATCACATACCATCTTTTTGTTCGTCCGCACTACAAGTTCTCGCTTGTGGGGCGGACCACGCTAAGCCTACTAATGTGTGGTGGTAGATGCAACTCTATCTGTATCTACCACTTCATAGTAGTAGGCTCGTGAGGAACAAAAATTTGGTATGTGATGGTAATGCTTCTAGACAAATTCTACCCGCTCATTTTCACCATCTTTCATTTCCTCTAACCTTCTATCCATCTATATAAAAATTTCATAATCTTTAGATGTCCCTACTAAAAAGGACATCACTTTTCACCGCTAGGCCGATAAATCAAAGTAACAAATTATGAATAACTTTAAATTTTTTCCACATTTTCATCCTCAAAATGTGTGTATTATATTCATTTGTAAAGTGAAATCTATATCGAGAAATTCATAAAAGATAATAATGTATGTTTTAAGTACAAAATATTCAATCTTCCCATACAAACCTAAATGTTCAAATTTACTCATGTGAACGTTACTTAAAAATTGTGTAAAAAATCATGGATGAGTTTTGAACGAAAACGAATCTTTTAAGACCCCAGCGTTTGAGAAATTCAAAAATTACCCCAAATGGCCTCAGTTTAATATGGCATGGGGTTCATCTTGTTGAAAATTAACATTCTTGGGCATGGTCATCGGACAAAAGGAGCATACACGGATACATGTTTTATATATTATAACATGATATTGTACTGTTGCACGTAATTTTCAATAATACATTTATGCTAAAGTATCAGCATTCGACTGTTATTCCGGAAGGTATTCAATCTCTAGGCTGAGGATAGTACTGGGTAAGTAGGGGAACAACTTTGTCAGCTAGTTCCTGGGAGCTTGCACAAAGCACCCGTCGAGACATCAGATCCAATGGACCACCGGCAGGGTCCAGACAGACACCACCAGCTTCCCGTACTAGCAGATCCCCGGCAGCAATGTCCCACGCATGGATACCGGCCTCATAATTGAAATCAGCCCCTCCCAGAGCCACCATTGCCATGTTCAAGGCGGCCGATCCGAGACTACGGATTCTGGAAAAGAATTGAAAGTTAAAGAAAAATTAATGTTTTTTTTGAAGGATTAGAAATTTTTTAATTATTACCCGTGAACGACTCGCACAAGTTTGCCAATGTTTTCCAGAACGATGGCCGTCCTTTCTTCATCACGACTGGTTCCGAACTCGGTTGTGACCAGAGCATGCTCTAGACGAGTTTCTCCGGAAACTCGGATTTGAGTGCCATTCATAAATGCACCCTGGCCTCGACGCGCGGTGAATTTTTGGTTCAACACCGGATTGTAGATGATTGCAATTTCGGCAACCTAAAATATAGAAACATTGACAAAATTTTAGTCAAAACAATAAGAATCGTTTTTTACCTTGTTGACTAGCAGTGCAATAGAAACGCAGGAATGTGGAAAGCTATGGACAAAATTCATCGTTCCGTCAACTGGGTCGATAATCCAGGTAGGTGCATCGGTCAGCTCCGCCTTTTTTCCAGCACTCGTCTCTTCCTCTCCAATAAACCTTCAATGTCAAAAGTAATTTAGCATGATTCTTCCTACCCTCAGTTTATAACATGCATGCATACTTATGATCAGCATATTTCGCTAGAATTCCATCCATTAGCAATCGTTCGACTTGTTGGTCTGTTTCTGTCAACAGATCGATATTGCTGGACTTCTCGACCACGGCTTTTTCACCGGAGTTTCTTGAAGCAATTATCTGCCGGTGGATATGGGAAGACACGATTAATCAAATTAGTTAGATGCACCCCTTGGGACAAGCATAACAGACAACTTGCTCACCTCTCCTGCCTGACTGACCAGCCCGAGAACATGTTCGTAACACTCATCCAGGTTGAGAGCCATCTTTATGATTCCACTGGTATATAATTTACGGATATGAGATTTCTCAATAATAAACCAAGTTCACAAATTTCTTTCAATTCTGGCGTTTATTTCAATTAAATGCTTTCTGGAAAATGCACCTCTTGAAGGCCAAACAGAAACACGTCCTGTTCGATCAGCTGTTCGAATACTTTTGAAGCTTTTCGTGGGTTGTTTGGCATTTAAATCTTTTAACCCTCCATTCTTCACCCTGGAAGAATAAACGCCCGAATGTAGGCAAGCAAAATTGAGCACAAGCGGCGCTTCACTTTATGCCCTTCGAACATATTGAGCAACTGACGCGAACCGGGTGCCTTATCGGCCATCATTTTCGATTAACCCGAATGGAAAGAACGCCGAGAAGTTGATAAACCGTTGGCATTATTGGTAGAACGTTAATTTAAGTTTTTCTGTGGAAGGAAAATATCCATTAAAATAAATTTTAATTGGGCACACATGTTCGAGATTGCAAGCAACTTCTGCTGTATAAGCGATTATACGATCGCCAATCAATTCTGCGGTTTTGTTATCCAAAACAAAAACGTGACAGCGACAGTTTCGGCGAGTTACGATTTCGTTTTCTAAATTTGAATGACTCCTAAACATTTGAATATCTCGGTACCTCAGGAAATCTGTCGTTTTTCTCTAGGTCAGGCAAATAGAAATTTTGATGCAGCATTTAGGTGCTCAAAATTAAATCTGTCTGAACTCTGAACACAAACCGCAAATTTGTTCGCAACCGGCATAGTGTGCGCATTTTGATTGTTGATTTTTAAGTGATTGCAAAAAAGGCACCATTAAGATGTCACTATTTTGAAAACAAAACTTCAATTTTAAATTTTGATACTATCATTTTATTAGATACAAACAACGAAAATTTGTATTGTGTTTGATTTCTCTGTCATAGCAAAACTAGGTATCGTTAAGGTATCATCGACTTGATAAAAAAAATTAACAATTAAAAACAATCCAACGACTTTGGTTTCACTTCACAACGATTCCAATTTTGGTTCACCTAACACCAAAAAGTGGCATTATTATGCCCTCAAAACTCGATTTAAAACGTTGAATAAACGAGCCATCATTAAGGTTGTCGAATCCGCCGGTAATTTCATCTTCATAAAGTACACTGCTTTAGATACCAAGCATCTGTACTTTCCAATGGTCGCGAAACAACTGGCTCTTCTTTGCACACTCTGAAATTTCATGCACGCTTTCTAAGTACACAATAAATTAGCAAACCTCATTAGATGTTATATTATTAACTGTTTGAACATAAATGTGATTTCTTCAATCGCTAATTTTTTCAATTATTTCATTTTTCCTTTTTTCTTTTTTATTTCATCTATCCTCTACATTCATCTCCTCCTCTACTCTCTACCAGACAGCAAGATCCCTTTTGTTGAAATAAAACTGAACAAACTTCCATTCCTTGATAATAAATTGCAATTAAATATTTTTGAAAAAAAAAACTGTCTTATTATCTTCAACTATTCGGAATATTAATAAAAAAATGTATAAGTAAATTCTGAAGTCAGATTCAAAATCTCAAGTATGTTTAAGTATCTTAGCTTGTATATCAACTTCATATCTATAAAATCAATTATTTGCTTCATTGTTTGCTTATTAAGACCTTTTTTGTCTTGTCTCCTTTTTCAGACATTTCTTATTTTTATTTGTTCTGCCATTGCATTTAATTACTTTTCCGTTCATTTTGTTTTCCTTCTCTACAACTTTACATTTTTTTTTAGGCCTTTGAAATTTTTGTCGTTTTTTAGCTTTGCATCTGTGCTTTGATTTTTCTTTCACAATCTATTTTTTTTTTCTTTTAAGTGAAATATTATTGTCCTAAAAAAAGTCACAGAAACTAATGTTGAATATTTCTTTTTCTTTCTACACCTTTCTATTAAATGATTGCTTCTACATCCAAATCATGCAATTTTTTTATATTTAACATTATGTAGGTATCCTTTAAAAATATTCAGTCCTGCTTTTCCATCAATCTTTTTTTTTTGTTCATCCATCTCAATGTTTTCACAAATTTTGTATTGCCTACGAGAAATCTATACATATGTGCACTTTACCTCTAAAATTTTAATTTTATCTTTTACTTCTTAATTTTGCAAATTTTCTTTTATTGTCTTATTTCCTTTTTCATACATTTTCCTTTTTTTTGTTCTGCCAGTGTATCCAATTTCTTTTCCGTTCTTTCTGTTTTCCCTTCTCTACTACTTTGAATTTTTTCAGTCGTTTGATTTTTTTTCGTTTTTTTTAGCATTGTATCAATGCTTTGATATTTTTCACAACCTATTTTTTTTCTTTTAATTTCACTTATTATATTGTCCTAAATAAAGACACTGGAACTTATGTTGAATATTTCTTTTTTGTTTTTAAATGATCGCTTCTACTTCCAAATCATGCAATTTTTGACACTTAACATTATGTTTCCTTTAATCATATTCAGCCTTGCTTTTGCATCAATCTTTTTGTTTTTTCATCCATCACAATTTTTCACGATTTTTATTGCCTACGAGAGCTCTGCCCTTTCAGCAGTGCTCTGTCTTAACATTGGAACTCTGCCCTTGCGTCAGGGTTCCTTCTTTGTGGACAACCATCAAACAACATTCCTTCTTCAAAACACAGCTCTACCCATGCGTCAGAGCTGCACCTTTCATCGTTTTACTGTTACTCATAACGCGATAGCGTTAAAATCCTAGAAAAAAGAATTAAAAAAAAAAAAAAAAAAAAAAAAAAAAAAAACTGTTACTCATCCAAAATCTTTCGGTTTCATTTTATTTATTTTATACTAGAGCTCTGCCCTTGCGTCAGAGTCCGTTTTCACAATGTACATCCCTTCTTCCTAGAGCTCTGCCCTTGCGTCAGTGCTCTGCCTCGCCGTTGGCGCTCTGCCCTTGCGTCAGAGCCTCTTCTTATCGGCTAACCATTCATCAACTTATTTTCCATACTCCAAACCAGAGCTCTGCCCTTGCGTCAGGGCTCTGTCCCATCCCCTTTAGGCAAAACAGCTTCACTTTCAGCAAAGGATGAACAACTTAGTTTTCACTTGTTTTACACTTCTACCACGCATGCACTTCACTGTATTATTTATTTTATTTAAGAACACTCACAAATTTTAATTTTTATTCTACTCCTTTAACTTACTTACCTGGCGGAGGGAGGCTCGACTGCGCCATTGTCGAATCCGCCGGTAATTTCATCTTCATAAAGTACACTGCTTTAGATACCAAGCATCTGTACTTTCCAATGGTCGCGAAACAACTGGCTCTTCTTTGCACACTCTGAAATTTCATGCACGCTTTCTAAGTACACAATAAATTAGCAAACCTCATTAGATGTTACATTATTAACTGTTTGAACATAAATGTGATTTCTTCAATCGCTAATTTTTTCAATTATTTCATTTTTCCTTTTTTCTTTTTTATTTCATCTATCCTCTACACCCAAAGAAGAGGTTGCATAAATCCAATGCCTTTTTAGCAAACCTCTGTGCCGATAATGCTATGAAATGTGCACTGTGCCGAAGGCTGATGTCATGCTGAAGCAACTAGCAACGCGACCTACAACGCAACGTTCACACGACTAACCAGCTCTCATTTGATCTCCATGGAAATCGCGCAGACCTGTCATACTGGTCGCTTTGAGTAGCGCGACCAATCTGATGCCAATGTGTTTAGTAGCGCGACTAGTAGGAAATCCAATAGGAACATTGTTTTTTCTCGATTTGAAGCAGTGATTCCGGGTTTTAAGCACAATAGTACGAAGATCTGTCCGAACTTGTGATAATAAACTAAAAACTATCTTAATCGGCGAGAAAATTTTCATGAATTCTTAGTTCCGGCAAAAAAACAAGGAATTTTGTCGGTTCAAATTTCGGCATTCTTGCAATCCGGGTCGTGATTTGATGAGTTTTTGATGGCTCCGGAAAGAAAGGAGACGATTCAAAGCATTATCAGATGTAGAGAAGTTATGATTTGTAGGGAATTTCAAAGTGACAGGTCGCGCCAGCATGACATACCAATGCAATGCAACGCAATCTTATTGGAACGTTGCGTTGCGTTGCGTTGCTAGTTGTTTCAGCATGACATCAGCCGAAGACGGTATGTTTGAAAAACCGTAACTGGCATAAGGACTCGGCTTCCAGCCAAAATTATTCATGACCACTACATTCAAGCGAATCAAGAAAAACATTTTATGGGATTTCGTTCCTATTGGATAATCCATCCCAGAAACAAGAAAAAAAAAATAATAACCACAACGCCGTAGGGAGATTCAAACTCAAATCACCAATTACACCGTCTTGCCAGGCCGACATCTAAACCAGTGTACTATTCGAGCTTCATGCAAGATGAGGGATATTTGTCATAGGCTTTCTGCCACCGATCAATCACAAAAAAATAACGCACGACGGAGGCTTCCCGGCGTTTGGCCTCCTTTCAAGGTATTCCTTTGTTTTGGTTGGAAACGGGAAGGGGAACGGGAAACGGGAAACCCATTTAATGAGAACTGTGCTTTGCTTACTGCCTGCTATTACATACACACGCTACATATACACAGCTGCTAAAGCCGGGCAGCTTGGCCGGTGTGGTTGTTTGCCGGCGGATTGAATTGAAGGAATATTTTTGATGTTGCTTTTGCTACACACGCACAGTGCTCGGTTCGCTGGCTGCCTGGTGTTGGCTGGTATTTATTTCTATCCTTCTTCGTCTTGTGATGCGATAGGGAGGGACGTGAATTCGTTTTTATTTTGTTTCTTTCAGACATACGCAATTCGGTTAACTTGGGAGGTTAATGCCGGTGGGAGCTAATCGAATCAGCACCGGTCGCGTTATCTTCTTGTACCGATGATGCTATGTAATTGACTAAACGCCATTGGCACAGAGGCTGAATTTTGGGTGTACAAAGGTTTCAGTGAAACCTACACTTGGTATCATCGAGTTATCCTTTTATGAAAATTTAGACCAAAATTTTGGCTTTGTACCATCTTTACTCGGCCAAAATAATACCAAATTTTACTTTCAAGGCATGAAAGCAAAATAAAATATAACTTTGCCATAAAAGTCTGCTCGGGATGACTTCAGCTTTTTAAGCGACATGGACACAGACTTCGTTCCTGCAGTTGACGATAATGGCCGGATCCGATTGGTTGCCGGAATCAGCATCGATGGTTCTGCGATGTTGTACCTTAGGTACTGTAATCCGGGGTAATATTGATCACATTTTTCAATTGTAACTCTCCTTTCGTTACGCCCGCTCAGTTACAAGAGATTCCCCAAGATTCCCAGGGTCGGCTCAAGCTTGCCTTAATTAAGAAGGTGATAAGAGGAAGAGAAAAATCACACTTTAGTTGCCGAATTTCTGGTTTTATTCGGCACTTCGATCCATATCGTTCCCTAACATCCCTAGCTGAGGTTTCACATTGAAACTTACGTTTTTAAGTGTATGATGTCAGTGTACTGACTTACTTGTATTTCCTCGAGGATCCGATTCGCCGATCGATTTTATGTCCGCTTAGGTTCGCTCGGATTCGCACCTGAATCCTTCGAATGGAATCACCACCACGAGGCCGTCGGAATATTAGTTTCACCTTCGCAGGGTTGCTTTTGTTGTCGTTTGGACCACCAATGAAGGATTCAACGCCAGTTTTTGGTCAGTCCGACCACGAGTCTGCCAGAGCGTATGTTGATGGACGCTCCTTCGGAATATCCGGAAAATGAGGTATGCCACCTCAGCCTTCTTCGGGACCAGACTGTTCACAGAGGCTTATCCTGGTAGATATTGGCGCTACCCACGGATTAAGCCAAAGGTTTTGGTCAACAGGGTCACTCAACACGGATAGACACTTCCGGAAATAGTTGAGGGACTATTTAGATGTAACCTTTTTCAACAAACACTTGTTATTTTACGTTAAGTGTTTCTTCTTTGCTGGTCCGAAAGGAAGTGGAAGATCCAGCGGAAGTCTCCTTTTTCCAACTCCGTTTTTCCATTTTTCCATGAACTTTTACCATAGGGCACTATTATACCACTTTGGTAAAGTTCTGTGGTGTTTTGTGGAGAGTATGGTGTTGTTGCTTCTGTCTACAAACCTTGCAGTGTACTGTTGGTTTAAATTTGAAAAAGACGTTGTGCCGCAACCTACTCTTTTCTTTTTCTATATTTGGACATTGATTTTATTTTATTGTTTTATTTTTAGTGGATTTTTGATTGCATTTTTAGTTTGTTGGTTTGCTTTTTATTCTCAAAACTCCCCTAACTATCTTACTCGGTAGAAGTGTGATTTTACCTTATATTTATAAATTATAATTTTAAGAAAATTGAGAAATTTCAAATAAACAAGTGAACGTACAAATATGGACGGTTACACAATACATTTCGATTATTTTTTCTGTTAAGGGAAATGTTACATGTTTTATATTTTTAAAACCAGTACTGGACTCCTACACAGCAAGAAAAATTCGTGTAATTTAAGATTGAAAACGATGCACGAAAACGGAACATCGTTTATGATCTAAAATTATATCATCGTTACATCGAGGCGTGTAAATTTAGACCAAAAACGATTCACGAAAAGAGAACAGATTATTGTCGTGTAAAAATACACAGTTATGTAAAATTTTAGATTTTTAATTCAGGATATTTGCAATTATTATGAAATATTCAGATATTATGAGTGTTATTAAATGGAAAAAACTGCTTACAATTATTTAACATTTATTTTCAAAATAAAAAAAAACAAAAACAATAAAGCAAAAAGGACTCCCTGATATTTTTGCCTCTGGGGGATCAAAGGGAATTCCTTTCCGAACAGTTATGGTCCACAGGAGACTGCCGGGTCAGGATGCGGTTTTTACTCACTCGGATTGCTTAGGCAACATTTTCCTCCAGGCAATCATATTCCGGATCCTTGCCATTGCAAAATCTTCGATCGCTGTAATCGAGAAAGAACTGATCAATTTCAATAACATCATTCGTTTGTTTTTAACTTGAGAAACCTACCACTTTTAGGAAACTATAGAGATGCAGGAGCTGCGTCTTGGAACGAAGATACTCGGTTCTCACAATGATTCAACTGGAAAATGGCACAGACAAACAATGTTATTCAGTTTTTGATCCAACAGATATAATTTTACACTGTTTGTGATATAAATTTCATTGGCCGCTTTATTTTTACATCACGGAATGTAAAATTATAGCAAAACAATTTATTTCTATTCGCTTTTTGAAAAAAAGACTAAAATTACATCAAAAGAAGTGGAAAATTACATCTTTTTGTAATTACACTTGTGAAAACTTAGATCACTCGTGTTTTAGATTCCGTATACTTTTAGAAATTTTTTGCTGTGTATGTACGTAAAACATGGACGCAGAAATTTTTTAGACCTCTTTCAATTTGATTTAAAGGTCATTTTCGTCTCTGTTCAGAATTTGATGCTTTGGGTCGACAATGATCAGTCTCTATTCTGACGGTTTTAACGAGTTTTTTTTATCATAAAGGATACAAAACACCTTAATAATATTGAAAAATGCTAGATTATCAATTTAACCTTGGTTGTTAACGTTTTATTTTAAAAATATTTATAATCGAAAAAAGAACTAGAATGCTGCCTACATTTAGGGGCAAAAATAATTATAATTGTTAAATAGTTAGAGCTTTAAAATACAAATGAAATTTTACCTTCACACATTCCCCTAGGCCCTCCCACTATTTCCATTTTAATTTTTTTCTTTAAAGTTAACGATTTGATAGGGTTCCTATCCATTTGTAAAATACGGGCTTACTCTTGGAAAATGTCCTTATTTTTTAAATTTCAAAAATTTATCATTAAATGACTGTAAAAATATCACTCTAACTGTTCATATACAAAGAAAAAATTTGTTCTTTCACATTAAACAACCCGTTTGCTTCTAAATGCTTTTTGGTATCATCAGGAGAGCTGTTCGTTTGCGAGCCTTGTTAAAATAGATATTTTAAGATTTCGAAACTAGATCTTTTACTAACAGAAAAATAATTCAAATACAAACCAAATTACGCCTTTTTGATACTCAATTAATAGATAAATTAATAAATAATTCTTTCACTTACCTTCATTGCTGCTGGCCAATGGAAGTCCGCTTTGAGGCGAATCAATCCGTATTCTCCTTTTCGGTGATTCGGAGTACCTGTCCGCATAGCTCGGAATATTTAGTGAACGATTTTGATTTAATTTGCATCTGTATACGAGTTTTGTTGGGTACCTTTTTTGTCGAAAATCCCCAGTGTGAAATGTGTTACATCGTGTCACAAGAGCATTAAGACAATGAGTTATATACAGTTAGAATTTAAGGAACACTCATCGTTCTTTTCTCCAGATGACTAAGCTCTAACTAGAATAAAAAAATCATTCAACAGACCAAAAAGCAAACTTCACGTTTTGACTACATTCAGTGATTTATTGTAGAACTTTTTTTTCTGGTTTTCTAGGTGCTATTTATTCGAGCACACGGTATTTGTTTGTATGTATTTTTACATAGATTACATAGATCAGCGATATTGGATCAGATCAAAACGGCTCGTCAGGCTACGAAGTAGCGATATGTTTGGTTAAAATAGGGTCTTCTGAACAAAGTACATGTGACGGTCCAGTAAGAATACTTTCGATATGTCTTTTACTGTGTTGAGTTTGTTCCGATTCCCCTGGTTATATTTTTTTTCCAATATCATAATACTATAGGTTTTAATATCGTCATCAAACTTTGTAACAATTGCTAATTTTTTAAATATTTCTTTTCCATCTACAGCTTAGGCTCTCAAATCAGTTTCGATTAGTGTATCTTATAATTCTGCAACAGCATTGTTAGTTTCTTCTTGTTCCTAATGTTCATTCCTGTTCTTTCCTCGATAACTAAATCAGGCACAGCTGAGTGATATGTTTCCGTCGGCTATCAAGGGATTGTGGTTTTGTGCCTTGGTATTTTTTTTTTGGTTGATTAGGAATGTGTTGTAAATTTTTGAGAAGTCTTTGCGTTTACGCGTTTTCCCTCAGCCACTTTATGTCAAACACACAGTGTGGTTTGCAGGGATGATATGTATCAGTTGTGGGCGTTATTGAGTAACTTCTACGAGATAAATGCGCTCATAATGGTTGCAGGGGCGTTTTAGCTTACAATTGTGGTGAAACATCATTGGAACAGTGCTACTTTTGGATTTCAACGGGGTTCTGGTGCGATCAATTCCAATTCGATAAGGTCGAAGAAACAAAGTTTCTTCAGTTTGGGGCGATGACTTCGATTTTTATGAGAGAAATTTCGATGAGAGAAACCTTACAAGTGAATTTTTTATGATTATGATGAGGGAGATTTGTCGGGGTAAACGTAAGAAAAAAGGTGGTGTGTAGTGTCATAGAAATAGAAGTGTTTATTTGCGTTTTTTTTCTTGTAAAATAAACATAAAAGGCATAGAAGATGCATAAAAAAGGCGTTCTGTGCACAATGTGGTGTAACTACTTAAAAGCTAGCGTTTTCATTTTTGTGTTGGTTCAGTATTTGTTTTGTTTTTACTAGATCATATTTTACCAGTAGTTTCCTCACAGTAATGATCTGGTTTCGTTCATAACGAAATGCTTGTTCATATATAATACTTAAAAACTAGAACTTTAAAACGTATAATAGGTGAAGCACAGCTACATTTACACCGACGAACAGATCGAAAAAGACATCTTATTTTCAATGTACTTCCTAGAGCTGCGGAATGTGTGATGTTTCTTCGTATCAGTATTCTTTCCTCTGCGTTTTAATCCTTTGTTTGTGTGATAAAATTGGAACCATCTTCAAGATTGCTCATCTCTTAAATAACGGAGTGTTTGATTTGTAGGACTATTTTATGTGGAACAAGATTTTTCTCCTTTTTGATAGCACCATTCGCGAGCAAGATCTTCAGTATCTGAACCAGTCTTCCAGTAAGTTCTGTAAGTCATAAGCCAAACCTGCCAAATGAACCGACTTCTTACAAATATGTAGATATAGTTAACCCATTATTTTAGCGTATTTTTTCAGCTATCGTTCCGATTCGAGATCACGTGTTTCCTAGAACCTAACCTAAGCCACAGGCCGGTTTGCGAATAGTTGCTCTATGATTGCCTCATCGGCCAGGGTTGAGGTATCACCGATCTCTCGATCATTAATGGCTACCTTCCGTAGAACTCGACGCATAATTTTACCGGAACGGGTCTTCGGTAGTCCGGGGGCATGCTGAATGACATCGGGCTGGGCAAACGGGCCAATTCGTTCCCTCACCAGAACTTTGAGCTCGTTGATCATCGTTTTATCGAAAGCCTCGTTCTGGTTGGGAGTAATGAAGCAGTACAAGCATTCACCTTTAACAGGGTGAGGCCGCGATACGACGGCAGCTTCCGATACTCGGGGATGTTCCGTCAGAACAGATTCTACCTCGGCCGTTGACATCAAATGTCCAGATACGTTCAACATATCGTCCACTCGGCCGGTAATCCAAAAGTATCCATCGGCATCTCTCCGAGCACCTTGTAGAAAAAAAATTCAACGTTAGTGACAAAATTATGAAAATCAACTCAAAATAAACTCACCATCACCGGTGCAGTAATAACCATTGAACTTGGAGAAGTAGGTCGACTCGTATCGGGGGTGGTTGTTGAAGAGCGTTCGCATCATGCCAGGCCAGGGTTGCGAGAAAACCAGATAGCCTTCGCCCTCGCCGTGGATTTCGTTACCGCTTTCGTCCAACAGCGTTGGCTTCACGCCGAAGAAAGGGAAGGACTGGAAGAAAGAACAAAATGTATTTTCTTTTAGAAATTTATATAATGTTGACTATATGAGAATGATTAACTAAATAAAAAGAATCCAAAGCATTTTTCAAATGTTGTTGTAAAAATATGCTAAAAAATGACTTGTTACTACTTGTAATGAATGCTTCTTTATTTGAGATCCTACAAAATTTAAAAAGAATTATTTATGAGAAATTTAGCAATAAGCAATTTATTTAACGCCATAAACAATCTACGTTAAAAATACGCTTTCCATACGCTCAAGAGCCTAATGCATTTTAAATACTTTGGTGAATATTTTTATATTTTTTGCAGAAAAATCAGTAGTTTTTCTAGAAAACTAATATTTAAAAAAAAAATTCATACATTTCTGTGGAATTTCTATAACTATTTTTTGGTTGGCCTACTAATAGGTACATATGCAAGCAGCAGAGTAGCATACCTAAGTAATCTAGCTATCCTGAGGGTTGAGGCCTCCTGCTAAGGTGGTGTTCGTTTAGAACTGTCAATATATCCCAATAGCGAATTGACTTTCTCTCTCTCACTTGCGACCAGCGTTGCCAACTTTCCAGAATTTCTGGAATCTTCCAGATTTTTATGTGTCATCCAGAAGTACAGACCTCATGTTGTCTGGTCCAGACTTTTCATAAATTATCCAGATTTGTCCAAAAATTTCTAAAAGCTCAACGTTTTAATAAATAAAAAATTCTTTTGAAATCCAATAGCTCATAACGGCAACACTGAATTCACTGTGAAGCAGAATGGGCGATGGGCGCGCTCGCAGTCCCGGTATACGATTTCTCGTGTGTTAAACAGAGAGAGAAATAGCCTTCACTCCAATTTCACTCCGATTAGCTGTCATTCTTATCGAAATCTGTGTAATAGACTGGCCCATTACGAAAAAAATCATTATGTTCCACGCGGCACCCCCTAGGTTGGTGCCTTTAGGTGAAAAAATGACTTTCTGAAAGTTTCAGGTCATTTGGCAGAAGCACGAGCTGGCGCAAAGGACTTGAAATTTGTATGGATATTTTCGGCAAAATGTATGAAAAATCGATATACTTTCACTCTTTGTGTTTTAAAATATGTTTCCAGTATGCTAGAAAGCTCAGAATTTCAGGAATTGTAGTTCAAACAATGACAAAGATTATGACGCGATACGAGTTGACTGTGATGAGTTATTTGCAATTTGATGTGTGATATAATAATGTAATATAAACCCAAAAAATGTTGAAGAAAGATCATTTAAACCAAAACTCTTTTCTAATCACAAAACAACGCAGCAGCTCATAGTTCTCAAACCTTTCTTTCAACTTTTTGCAAAGATATTTTTTTATAAAATAAGCTACAACTTTGCCGAGGACACAAACTTTATATCTGTTATTCTCATTGTGTGACAATGCGATCAAGTTAGTACTAATAATCCACTTATACACCGTTCACGATATATCGATGAAAGCGAGAAAAAATCACACATTCAATTTCAATTGCAAATAACTCATCACAGTCAACTCGTATCGCGTCACAATCTTCTACAAATTTGTTTGTCATTGTTTGAACTACAATTCCTGAAATTCTGAGCTATCTAGCACATTAGAAACATGTTTTAGAACACAAAGAGAGAAAGTATGTCGATTTTTCATACATTTTGCCGAAAATATCCATACAAATTTCAAGTCCTTTGCGCCAGCTCGTGCTTCTGCCAAATGACCTGAAACTTTCAGAAAGTCAATTTTGGACCTAAATGCACCAATCTAAGGGGTGCCGCCTTGAAAAAAATGTTGTAAAAATCATCCCATACAAATTTGGGCCAGTCTACTGTGTAAGAGTAAAGAGCAGGCTTTATTCTTTTTAGCAGGCCCAATCCCAATACAGAAGTTATTTTGACAGCTGAATGGGTCTAAGCTTTCGGTTGTTTCAGCTTTCGTTCACGTAAAATTTGCGCCGCTCGCCGCTGGTTGTGTTCGTGCTATGAATGAAAGCTTTTTTTATTAAAAGTAATCACGTGTGGGTGTATAAATGCTTTTAGCGAGAGTATGGTAGTGGGTTTTGAAGGAAAAAAACTTTCCCCCAAACAGTCTTCCCTTCATGTGAGCCCTTTTAACTATCCAGACAAATCCAGACTTTTTTATTGCCAATTTCCAGAATTTACTAAAAAAAACACCTGGCAACTCTGCTTGCGACTCACTGTCATGATGGCTCTAGATACTAGATACTAGAGCCATCATGCTTGTGTAGCCGATTATTGCGTGCGTAGCACTATCCCAGCTAGTAGGCCATTCCGAATGGATAATCTCCCTCCATAGTCCTCTCTACACGCACACACACGACGGCTGAGCTTTGGAAGCGAATCTCCCGTTCAGCCAGTGCAGCACATAGCTTAAGTTTGCACAATGGCGATCCTGCCAGATTTTGTGTGAAATTTGATCTTTCAAGTCAGATCACACACAATACTATCCATTGTGTGTGATCTGACTTGAATTGATTATAAAATCAAATACACACCCTTTTCAGAAATTAATTTTGATTAAAGAGAATAACAACGTTTTCGATAAACATAAAATTACAAAATTATCTTTGCTTCGAAACAAACAAAAGCGTGTGTGGTTCACTTTATGAAATTTCGTTGGATCGGGAGGACCAACATGAAAAGTGTTCTGAAGGTTCACTTTACGGATTTTCGTTGGATCGGGAGGACCAACATGAAGAGTGTTCTGAAGGTTCACTTTATGAAATTTCGTTGGATCGGGAGGACCAACACGAAAAGTGTTCTGAAGGTTCACTTTACGGATTTTCGTTGGATCGGGAGGACCAACATGAAGAGTGTTCTGATGGTTCACTTCATGGACTTTCGTTGGTTCGGGAGAACCAACATGAAAAGTGTGCTGTAGGTTCACTTTATGGACTTTCGTTGGATCGGGAGGACCAACATGAAGAGTGTTCTGAAGGTTCACTTTATGAAGTTTCGTTGGATCGGGAGGACCAACATAAAGAGTGTTCTGAAGGTTCACTTTACGGATTTTCGTTGGATCGGGAGGACCAACATGAAGAATGTTCTGAAGGTTCACTTCATGGAATTTCGTTGGTTCGGGAGGACCTACATGAAAAGTGTGCTGTAGGTTCACTTTATGGACTTTCGTTGGATCGGGAGGACCAACATGAAGAGTGTTCTGAAGGTTCACTTTATGAAGTTTCGTTGGATCGGGAGGACCAACATAAAGAGTGTTCTGAAGGTTCACTTTACGCATTTTTATTGGATCGAGAGGACCAACATGAAGAGTTTTCTGTAGGTCCACTTAAAGAACTAACATTAGATCTGGAGGAATAAATTTAAAAAATGTTCTGAACGGTTCATTTGAAGAATATGTTGTGTTGAGATAAACAATGTTTTTTGTGTTTGGAGTGAGATGTCAAACACCAGAGGAACGTTTGTAGATCCTTCGATTCAGTTTCTTGGAAGTAAGGAATCGAGACAGTTAATGTCGTTCAGAACAAATATCTTCTATCAAAAATTCACAATTATGCAGAGAGCAGATCTCGTTGAGTTTAAATGTTTCGTAATTTTATTTGAATTGAAATTAGCGGTTCGCATTAAGAAACACTTGGGAAATGGTTCCAGGAATAAATCTGAACCAAGAATTGAAGGTAAATTGTGTTATAAGTCAAGGACCTTCCTTAACCTCAGACGGTATCCATTGTAAAATTTCCAGACCTCTCAATCGATGTTACAGTAAACCGGATGTGGGAACAACGGTTCGAGTTTGTTTGGTCAATTTGCAATTGCCCATCCTTGATTATCCTATCTCAAACATTGTTAGATTACAACTCCAAGGGAACTTAAGAGCTACAAGAGCCTTGTAAAAGCCTGCAAGGACAATACAGGCTAGAACCTTTTAGAAGGAATCATTGAGATATAAAGGTTCTTAAAGACAAAGATGTAGCAAAGGTGGAGCTTATATTCGGATATTTTTAGGCAGAAGAACTGTCCCGGGCAAATCTATTGGCTTTGATATTTAGATAGAAGTGGAGGGGATTGACGTTAAGCTTGAACATAAACTGAAAGGGTGTCTTAATCCTCCCCCAGAGTTGGTCGGCTCTTCTCAAACAACAAAGAGCCGGGAGCAACCAACACTGTTTTCAGTTCGGCTTCCGAGTGTAATCCTCTTTCGCTGATCGTGCTCCACTCGTTACCCGAGTTTACACGAGCTGTGAGTGACTCGGACGGCCAGTGTGAGAGTAATTGCATCCGAGTGGGAGAAAGAGAATTCTAAACAAAGAGCGCCCTGTGTTTCAGTCATACACCTCAGAGCAAAAAAGGAAAAAATTATTTAGACTCCCATCACACAACGTAGAAAAAATATAAACAATTTCTATTCGCTACCATGCCTACTGCTGTTAGCTGTTTTGATTTTTTTTTTTGCAAAAGGTAGCGTTCGAAGAAGAGGTGACAGGTGGTTTCATCAAAAAATGAGGATACCGCGAAGAACAAAAACCAGGATTTTTCAGGACCCCAGTAGATTGGTGGAAATTAAATGCAGCTCTTCCTAGATTGCATAAATTAAGGCGAAATAGCGGTGCAATATACGCCTTAATTTATGCAGCAGAAGAGATATGAAGTTAGGTGGCTTTTAGTTTATACCGAAAAACACCGTTCAAATATCATCTGAACCGAAGATTACCATTGGTTTAAGAGTAACTGTTATTGCAAAATCAATTGCAATTAAGATCAGGACGGCTTCTAGAAAATCAGGACACCGCTGGGAGCTTTGATTCGGAAAGTAGCATCTTTTCTTGTGAACGTATCAAGAATAAACTGAGTTAGCTCTCGAATTCTCCTCAGCACATTGCGCAACAGATTTTTCCGGAGAAGGGAATTCTCTTCATCAGCGGATGAGAATGCTCTCGCTCACTCTTATGTGTTGACAATCTCACTCTTCATTTCAGTGCGATTTATCTCTCCCCGCACCGATTGGGGGAGCAGACGAAAAAAATTGCACTCTCTTTCACTGGACAAGCCGATCTGAGGAGTTTTGCCACCCATGTCCTCCCCTGGACTAGCGGGACAAGTCAAAAATTGGGATAACGAATTTGTTCTGATTTTTAACTTGTTTTTTTTTTATGGTGTGGAGGGGAGATGTGTAGCCGATTATTGCGTGCGTAGCACTATCCCAGCTAGTAGGCCATTCCGAATCGATAATCTCCCTCCATAGTCCTCTCTACACGCACACACACGACGGCTGAGCTGTCGTGTCGTAAGCGGTCGTCAGTCAAGTTACGATCTTCAGTGAGAGTGGAAGCGAGTCTCCCGTTCAGCCAGTGCAGCACATAGCTTAAGTTTGCACAATGTTCACTGTTATTGTTTACATTTGCCACGCGGTTCGTCAGTCCGAAATATTCGTCACCAGATAAACATCGTACAGTTCGGTCGTTGCGAATGAGTTTGAACAGAAATAATAACATTTTTAATTCGAATAACACAACTGACATGTTTGAAGCAAGGGGCTGAAAGAGACGAAAATATCCAAACTGGCATTTTACCGTTTGGTACAAAATGCCGTTGAAATCTAATGGGAACAGACGTTTTTCTTCAAAAAAGTCAGTATGGTTCGTTCGTATGTGATTCGTTCGTATTTGATTTGATCATATCAAATTTGAGCCAGATCGGATCACAGGAAGGGTCGCTCAACGAGCCTGAAGTCTGTATGGGATTTTGAGACATTTTGTTCGGGAGAAACATGAAAAACAAGTTTTTTTATCAATAACTTTGGTTTTCTTCGTCCGATTTCTTTTGAAAACGGGTTTTGTTACAGTCCAAATTATGACAAATATTTCACCCGAAGACTGAAATTCGACTCGAGTTCAAATAAAAAAGTTATTAGGCTTCAGAAATGGGGTAACTTTTTTAAGGATGGTATTTATCATTGTTAATAAGTCGGGGCGTTCGAACATTTCGTCGCAGCATAGACCGTTGTGAATATCACCCTTAAAAAAGTTAGCCAGTTTTTAACTTGAATCGATTTGCAGTCTTCGGATAAAGTATTTGTCATAATATGGGCTTTAAAAAACCCGTTTTTAAAAGAAATCGGCCGAAGGAAACCAAAATTATCCATGAAAAACTGGATTTTCATATTTCTCCAGAATAAAATGTCTCAAAATCTTATACAAACTTCAGGCTCGTTGAGCGACCACTTCCCGTGATCCGATCAGGCCCAAATTGGGCATGAAATCTTGCACTAGATCTAGGATTAATTTTAGCCTGCAGCACATAACTTTTTCGAAAGTCGGGTCATTTGGGGCAGTCTACTCCTCAAGTACTAGACATTAAATTTTTCAAATATTTCTTCTTATTTATATCCTGAAAATTAAGCCCAGTCTTGTCAACGAGAAGTTTCTTGCTGGAAACCTGTCAGGTGACCGCTGAAGAGTTCGTTTTGCTGTCCATTACGAAATTTTTCAAAATATTTCTAAAAAATATTTTGGGCACGATTTGACCACCGTATTTTGTTAATTTCACCGGTGTGCAGCTTTTCTACCTTGTAGAAATGAAATCAGGCCTGTTAATTAATTAGTCAACTAGACAAACCAGTCAGAAAAAAAAATCACTTCCTGTTTTGATATCTTCGGAATTAGCTTGAAAAAACCTCCCACATTTCTTAACTTCGTGGTATCGACCATCTTAACTTTTATTCGAACTTTAGCTCACTCTTAGATCCTCTAGGAGTTCTTGAACGATTGTCTTTGTGAACTTTGGTCGAATAATTGATTTTCAGCTTTTTCCGGGTCTCCCACAGGGAATTTCCTGGATTTTTATTGATCCTGCCCAAACAAATTTTATCAATGAACTTAGTATTGGGCTATATTTCAAAAACCACTTGACAGATTGTCATCAAATTTTGTACACGTACACATTACATCACTAGGCAGTTTCACCGAAAATTTTAACCATTTCCATCCATACATTCAAAAGTTATTCACAAAACAATGGGGTGCATTTTTTCGATCCTTACGCTCCCTATCTAAAATTAGAGTTTAAAAAGTACTTATTTATGTCAAATTTTCGTGTGGTTTAAAATTCTGAGCACACAAAAATATTTTTGATACTTGTATGATACTCAAAGAACTGTCTTTAAGTGAGGTGAATTAAGTTAACCCTCTACTCTATGAATTACTAATTCGTTTAGTAACAGGTTAATAAATTTTTGCCCAGAAAAGGCTCAATCACCCAAGGTTCCCCGGAATTCAGTTTATTTTTTCTTGATTTAGTAAAACTTTAACATATGAAATGTCAATCTTTTTTTAAAAAAATTGGGGTCATTGCGGTATTTCAATGAATTCAGGAGAATCACATCAGTTGAGTCTCTTCTCACTTATTGGACGTGTTGTGGATAGAGTAGCAGGCAAACTGTCTCTTAAACTTTCAACTTCCATTTCTCTTAATTTTTTCTTGTTTAATTTCTGAAATTGAGTTACCATTCAGTTTGAAAGGTAAAAGTCCAAGAAGTCCAATTTTCGTAGAATTATCATATCTCAGGTCACATAGAAAGCTCAATTTTTGCGAGATGATAATGTGATAGTTGACAAAAAAAATCATCAGAGTAAAAAGTTGTGGAAGTTCAAAATTAAATATGCTCTTTCGGTCCTAAATATTCAATTCAGTTTTCTAACTTTTAATACTTAATACTTACTGCAGATCCTGGCTTCATCGGAGTAGCACCGGGCAGGGGCGTAATAACGTGACCACCGGTTTCCGTCTGCCAAAATGTATCCACGATCGAGCACTTCTCCTTGCCCACCTGTTTGTAGTACCACATCCAGGCTTCCGGATTGATCGGCTCTCCGACACTTCCCAACACCCTACGGGGATTAATTTGTAAGTTTATAACCATGCGATATATAATTATAATAAGTTTTTAGTTTACCTTAACGTTGATAAATCGTGCTTCTGTACTGGTTCATTGCCGAACTTCATCAACGATCGAATAGCAGTTGGAGCCGTGTAAAACTGGGTAACCTTGTATTTATCTACAATCTCCCAATATCGATCGTTATCCGGGAAGAAGGGAGTACCTTCAAACATAACCGAAGTAGCACCGTTGGCCAGTGGACCATATAACACATAAGTATGTCCGGTAATCCAACCGATATCAGCTGTGCACCAGTATACATCCCGTGGTTTGTAGTCGAAAACGATTTTGAAAGTAGTTGCCGCATACAGGAGATATCCGGCCGTAGTATGAAGGACTCCCTTTGGCTTTCCCGTTGAACCACTTGTGTACAGCATGAACAGCGGATCTTCCGCAGCCATCCATTCCGGATAGCAAGCAGGTTCAGCATCTTCCATCTCCTGGTGCCACCAGAAATCCCGATCATCAGTCCAGGGAGTCTGTAAAAGTCCAATGAGTGAGTTATACCTTGTAATTCAATTTACAAACTCTCTGTCTTACATCAAAAGAACCATCCCAGTCCGGTTTGCCCGGAGTGACGCGGTTGATGTGCGAAACCACAATACAGGTCTCCACTTTATGACCCAGCTCTTCGGCCTTGGTCATGGCCTGATCGCAAATATCCTTCAGGTGTAGAATCTTCTCTCCACGCCAGGCCCCGTCGGCCGTGATGAGTACCTTCGCCTGACAGTCGTGCATCCTTTCGGCCAATGAGTCCGAAGAGAAACCAGCAAACACAATCGAGTGAACGGCACCGATTCGGGCACAGGCCAACATGGCTACCGGTAGTTCCATGGTCATGGGCATGTAGAGCGAAACGCGATCACCTTTCTGTACACCGTGGGCCTTGAGGACGTTAGCGAAACGACACACCTCCTCCAGCATCTTGCGATAGGTGAGCCGGCTGTAGTCATCGGGATGATTTCCTTCCCTGTTATGTGGAACAATAAAAAAAGAAAATATGGGTTCGTTAAAATTCAAAATATGATGTTGTGTTCTAAAATCCCTACTTTCAGGAAAGTTTGAAAATCAGCAGTTAATTATAAGGTGGATTTTTGTTTTTCAATTGTGACAAATTAAGAAAAGGATTCTCCGTTTTTGTATGGAAATTGGCTATTGAACTTTCCACCCATTTTTTTTCAGCGAGAATAATTCAAAGCATCATAATATTACGATTTAATAACTAAAAATTACATCAACATTTTTCCAATATAAAACTTTTTACCTGAAATGCAGGTATTTTTAAAATTTACAATCATAGGTCATAGTCTCAGATTTTAAGACTTAAAATAAAAATGAATCAATGGGTTAATTATGCGAATAGGGTGCCATGACGCACGTTGTAGTCTTGACTCCAGTCAGTTATTCTGTTTGGAAAGAAACGTCCGTTAAGATGAACTTCGAATACATCAAGGTGTGTTTATATAGGAGGTCAATATTTCTATCACATATCCGATTCTGCTATTTTTGTTATACAACTGTGGACTTCGTGGAGTTTGTTTACCAACAAAGCCCTCAGTTCATACAAATTACCCATGTTTACAAACAAACTCATTGAACCTCAAGGCGCTCTCCTCGCCTACTTGCTGACAAAGTGTGGTAAAAACCAAGGTGTGTATATATAGGAGGTGTAACGATATGAGAAACTCCCGATTCAGCCAGGCGCGGTCCTATGGGGGGGGGGTGATCGGGGTGATCACCCCCCCCAAGCGGCAAAAAACCGTTACGAAATACTCGCAAACGTATAAAAACTAACAACTTTTCCTAGTAGGTGTACTTTCGAATTCTCAAATTTTTCCACTCCGTGGAGGTGTTTCTTCAAAAAAAGAATTTATTAATCACTTAATAGCTTTAAATTGAAAAAAAGTCGGTCCGCCCAACTAAAACAGCTGTAACTTGCAATTCTCTGGAACGGATTTCCCAAAATAACTTTCGTTAAGGTACTCAGCGTTGAAAAAGAATTTGCTGACCATATACGCTACCGGCCATAAGCTTGGAATCACCCCCTCAAAAACAAGAAAATTTGTTTGGTCATATCTCAGTCATCTTACGACATATTGCATTTCTTTTGATCTCATTCTAAAGTCGATGATCAAAACCTTTTTTGTATGTTTTTGGCAAAATGTATGTTAACCTAATATGACTTAAACTTGGGTTAAAGTTGGAAAATTTCCAAAATATCGCACTTTATATTTCAACCCGATCAGTTTAGGGTTGGGTGGACCGAATTTAAAAATTCGAGTTGCATTTGAATATTTTTTTATAACCGTCAAAACACATTGTTTTTCAATTTTGTGCTATAAATTTGCATAGTATTTTAAACAGATAAAATAGCTACTTAAGTTATCGATCAAAAGTTTGGACTCACCCCTCAGTATGGTGTATCGGCAAAAAGTTTGGGATCATGCAAAACATGCAATTGAATTTCGTGCGTATCTCTGTCATCAAACAACGTATAGCTTATCTGAAAAGTTATATTTAAGGCTCGTGAGTTGTTTTCGCTTTTTGTATATTTAGTGAAAATGTTTTTTCAGACTCACTTCGTTGAAACTTTAGCTATAGTTTGATCATTTTTAATAATGTTCACCAAATAAATGGTATGTTCAATAAATACCTGCAATCTTGTTTGGACCATAACTTTATTATCTTACGAGTTATTGCAGATCAGTTTGGCTCCATGTTTGATGATCATTTCTCGATTCTTGACTTGAGCATTTAAGTGTTAAATTGCCTTTGGGGCCGTTCAGATACCACGTGGACAGAAAAAAATGAGATTTTTACCCCCATCTCCCTCTCCGTGCGGAAATTTGGCAATTCCTATATACTCCCATCCCCCAGCTGTTCACCTGGACAGATTCGATTTTTGTTGAATACATCTAATACTACATTTCCATTTCATGGTTTATTTTTCATTGCAAGCTCCGATTTGTACAGAATGCATCTCAATTTGAGATTTTCAAATTCCTTTTTTTTTTTTAATTAAACACATCGAAACTGTCTTGACAATTTAAATTAAAAAATACATTTAAATTTCAGAAAACTTTTTATTAAATAATTTCTCATTTTGGAACGTTTTTGGATAAACGAGCTTTGATTGTATTTGCCTTGACGTAGCAAAAATGATCGATTTTGATTTATTGATATAAAACGATTCTTCTTAATTCAAACTATATTTGATAATTTTTCAGATATTTAGAATTTTAATTTACATACTTTTACGCTTGAAAAAGAAATTGAAATTTTAGGTAAATATATGGAAAATAATCACGTCAAATTAAAAATGTGTTTTCTCGAAATAAGTTTCTTTTTTTTTTAATAAATTATTTATTCTTCTTTCCAAGGCTTATTTACTGTGATAATTTACGTTTTTCATAAGCTTTTATGCACTGATACCTTTTTGGCTCGAAGAGCCTCATACATTTTCAGCCGTTATCACAATTAAACAATTTTAATAATGATCAATAGTTTTTATAAAATTTAATTTAAAACTTTCCCAATTAAGTTAATTAAGTAAGAAATGGTTACGATAAAAATGTTCTGAGACCAAATTATGATTAAAATCATAAAAATAAATTTCAATTATGGGGATTTTATGGTAATAAAAATCACATTAAAAATGTGAAAATAAGATTATTGGTTGAAACTTGATATCAGTTATACTTCAAATTCTATATAAAGCTCGAAAAAAAATTGTATTTTCCACCAACTTTGATTAGTACTTTGGCTCCAAAGCTGTAAGAGGCTCGCGTTATCTGCGGATGTACATATGTGACAGCAGTTTTTCACGCATTGTTTGTTTTCTATGCAAAAAGTGATAAAATATTTTTATCAATTCTATCATCACTTTAAAAATATTACTCATAGTGGTATTTTCGGCAGAATATTCGGTGATGCAAACAATACTTTTGAACACATTTTAAGCTAATTTACGATTTTTCATGTTCAGACCTGAAAAGGGCCAATAGTCGGTGATCGGCTGTTCGCACTATTCCGTAAATCTCTAATGATATCTATTCAATTTTCGAAAAAATACTGACCTACTTCTGAAACTAGAGGTGATAGATAAAATCTGAAATCGAGGTCAGAAATTTATTTCCAAAATCAGTATTAAAAAAATCAAAATCAAAATCAGGCTTCAAAAACTAGCCTTTGGTTTAATTTTTCCAGGGGGGATACAACTATTCCGTCATTCCCGACTATTTTCTCGGAAACAAGGCCATCGCTTAAGTTAAACATTCGGAAGATATTTTTCTAATTTGTGACCAACAAGGCTGAATTTCAGGATTCACACCAATTATATCGCCGATACTGTTTTTGGCTTATGTGCACAATAATATTTAAAATGTTGAGTAGAAATCCAGCTTGATAATTTAGGTTAATAAATCCACTCTGCATCTGAAAGTTCGGTTATTTTAATTGCAAATGGTTATGTCTCAGAAATTAACTCTTTATTCAATATGTTTTTATTAAATTCAAACATTATAAAAAAAAAGTTTGAAAATATTGACAGCATGAAGAAAACATACGACTTTTTGCTTTTTTCATAAGTAAGCAATTTAGTTACTTTTTCTTTGGAATCAGTTTCAACAAAATTAAAAATCTAGTATGAGAGCTTGAAATTCAAGAAAAAAAAAAACAAATAAAAATGGAGTTCCAAAAGCTGCATACCAAAGATTATGATTTTTATGATCTTATTCAACAATTCAATTCATATTTAAAAATTTAAGAATTAGAACAAGAACTAATAATAATAAGATACTTCAGAAAAATAATTAAATATTCAGTCTTATATTTATATCATTTATTAACAAACTTACCTCAAATAATTGTTTTTGAGTCGTTGCAAAATGAGAATTATTAAAATTTTAGTGAAGGTCATACCCTAATATGAAAATTCTCAGTAATAATATTGTGGATAACTTGGCGATTTTTTTACATTTTCTACTACGAAAATGTGTGTTCAATTTTCATTTGTGAAATGACATTGATATCGGAAAACTCTTTATAGAATTCTTAAAGTTATGAGATTCCAAACTGCCAAATGTAAAAATTACCAAAATTATCTTTTAATCAAAACTTTTTCGCAGTGATCATCTAAGATTCGCAGATTGTTTTATAAAAGGATATCAAAATAAGAAATTTGTAAAAAAATGTTAACTATTTTTTTTTAATTTCAATTTTTTTTAAAGACATACACCGTCTTACCCGATTTAGGCTTTACAGACTGAATAATTGACGTGGACAACTTAAGATTAACATTTAACACCCAGTACCGAGATGGGAATCGAACCCATGCCATCAGTGGACCGGCGATTACCGTCTTACCACGCTAACCACTCAACCACCGAGACGTATAGTTTGTCAAATAACAAACACCCCCCCCCCCCCCCCCCCTTCTCTTCCATCTTCTACTCTATTTCTCAAAATACACGTTTTTTCGCCAGATATTTACGATCCTTTTTATTGCCTGATTTTTGAAAATTTGGAAAATCACCCCCAAGAGCCAACTCTAGGACCGCCCCTGGATTCAGCCATTTTGATTTGGCTACTATGGAATTCGTGGAGTTTGTTTACTAACAAAGCCCTCAGCCTAAACAAATTTTTCGATGTTTACAAACAAACTCACTGAACCTCACCGCGATCTCCTCGCCTACTTACTGACAAAGTCAGAGAACCTTGTGATCTAATAACCTCGGTAAAAACCTGGGAATACATATTGAAGATAATTTGAACTGTAATTTTTTGAAACCCTTTTATTCTATAGTGGCGAGTATTGGATTTCAACAAACACCATCGTTTGAATTTAAGTTCTGATGGAATGAGGATTGAGTTTCATAATGGATTTTGAAGATTACAATAGGTGTAGTTTAGGATTGTTCGATCTTCTGAAAAACGAATTTTCTTGATCATAAAGGATACAAAACACCTTCATAATATTTAAAAATGCTATTTTATCAATTTTACCTTGATTTTAGATGTTTAAATTAAAAAATATTTATAATCGAAATAAGAACTATGATGCTACCTACATTTAGGGGCAAAAATTATAATAATTGCTAAATAATTTGAGCTTCAAAATACAAATGAAATTTTACCTTCACACATTCTCCTAGGCTCTCCCACTATTTCCATTTTCATTTTTTCTTCAAAGTTAACGTTTTGATAAGATGCCTATCCATTTATCCCATACGGGCTTACTCTTGGAAAATGTCCTCATTTTTTAAATATCAAAAATTCATCATTAAATGACTAGAAAAATAGCACAATAACTGCTCATATACAAAGAAACAAAGTTGTTCTTTCACATTAAACAACCCGTTTGCTTCTGAATGCTTTACGATACTTACGGTACTAGAATTGTTTTACGGTACTAGAATTTATCCAATTAATATGGAATGATTTTATACCAAGGTCCATTAAAAGTATATTAATTAAATTTAACATCAGAATATTTTTGTTAGTTTGTTGTTGAACCATAGATACTTTTAACTTTAAACCAGAATTTTCTAATGTTCATGACTTTGGTTGAGTATTTATGATAAGCTTGCTTTATTGCCCGATTATACAAAACAAAAAAGGGTTATCCGGAAATACCTGGTCCTGTCCGGTTGATCGAATTTTGTTTAAAAAAAAGCCTGGAGGTTCCCGGTTTCTCGAATTATAAGAATGTTTTCTTTTGTTTTGAAAGATCATCCTAATTTCTCTAAAACACTCAAATTTCCCAGATTTTCGACAAATGGTCTTGTCATGATTTTCAGAAAAAATATTTAAATTAAAATTTAATTTGTTGTAAAGGATAAGAACATCAATCAAAATTGGAAATAAAATATTTTAACCTATTTTACCGGTGTAAATTTTCAGTTCAGATGATATTTTAATGGGTTTTTTTTCGATATAAACTACAAGCCAAGCCAAGATTCAGCTTGATTCAGTTGCATAAATTAAGACGTCTCCAGTACCTGTATTTCGACTTTGTTTTTGTTTTTGCAATTCAAGCAGAGCCCCATGTTATTTCTATCAGTCTGAATAAAGGGTGATACGGTCAAAATTTGGTCAAGAGAAAACGCGTGTAAATCTGTAAAATCGTTTATTTTAAAAATAAAATTAAATTTCTTTTTCAAATTTAATTAGTATAAAATTCAGGATAAAAATCCGAATTGCCGGGCCTTACTCTTAACCCCTGCCATCAGATTTCGTACAGCCACCTTGTCCACCTTCTTCGCCACAGAAAGCCAGTTTGCCTTGAATTGTGCTCGTCTTTACAGTTTTTTTGGTCTTCTTTAGGTTCCGCTTGACAATAGCCCAGTATTTCTCAATTGGGCGGAGCTCTGGCGTGTTGGGAGGGTTCTTGTCCTTGGGAACCACCTGCACGTTATTGGTGGCGTACCACTCCATGGCCATTTTACGAAATGCCAAGTCCGCCAAAACAGTACGGAACAACCATGTTTCTTCAGGAAAGGCAGCAGACGTTTGCCGGGTGTGCCGGGAATCAAACACTCTTTCACGTAAATTTCTTGGTTGACAGTCTCGGAAGCTATGAAAATGCTGCTTTTCAAGCCACAGGTACAGATGGCTTGCCAAACCAGATATTTCTACAAGAACTTTGATAGTTTCATGTGCTTGAAAATATCTGCTACCTTTCCCCTTCCTTTTGCCGTATAAAACTCCTGTTCCGGAAGCTGCTTGTAGTCGGCTTTGACGTAGGTTTCGTCATCCATTACCACGCAGTCAAACTTCGTCAGCATCGTCGTGTACAGTCTCCGGGATCGCGCTTTGGCCGTCGTATTTTGTTTATCATCGCGATTTGGAGTCACTACCTTCTTGTCAGTCGATAATTTATGAAAAATATTCATTTTTTAATGTAAATAAACCATCCTGAACATTTAAACACCCTACAATAAATAACTGAGTTGGTAGAATTTTATTTCTGATCTAGAATGAATCAAATGAAAGAGGAAAGTTCCAGCTTTCTAATCATGCAAAAAAAGCGATGCATACAGGAGTATTTTAGCCCAAATCTTGGCCAAAACCTCGAAATTAAAATTTAAAAAAAATCTATTTTTTAAGGTTTTTCGGTTGTTAGATAGTTGTTGTACATTAGTATTGTCGATTTTAAACCATCGGTGTAGTGAGTTCGTAAAAATTTGGTGTAAACACGTACAATTACAAGCTGCGTAAGACGCAGAAAAATGTGACTATTAACAAAATTTCTTCAACAAATTTTCAGTTATAATATGACCAATGAATTGTGGTTAAAATTGCGTTCATTTCTTAACAAACACATGTAGAAGAGAAGCAAAACAAAAAAGTGCATTGTTTTTTAAACAAACTTCACACTCATTTGGCGCAACACCTTAAACTTGTAAAATTGACCCATTATTGCGAACAGCCGAGATCTGTCAAAAAAAGTGTCGTTTCATCGAGTCAATTTTACACATTATTTAGAAAAGCTGGCCTAATAAATAAAGGGTAGTCTTCTAACTTGTCATTCTATCCGATAGTGATGGTATATATACGGTTTACATTGTGGATTAAGCAATAAGATTAAAAGTTGTGTTTGAGTTAAAAAGTGACTTGTTGAAATGGAATCGCTAAAACCTATATTTTATAACACCAGCATGAAAATAAATAAATGACCAGCATGAATAAAGAAATTCAAAATCAGTTTTATTTTTTATTATTTTCTTTCCATCCTTCTGACACTTTAAAGGGCTAACATCAAAGGGCTGACATCGCCATGCAAAGCGGGCTTCCAAAATAATGTGTAGATTTTACATGTTTACATTACTAATTTTCACCTCTGTTTGACGTACATGCTGTGTACACTATAAAGGGTACAAGGGCTTTACATGAAAAAGGAGTTAACCCAGTCTTTTCCGATAACGGGTCAAAACTACATTATAAGGGGTTGCACCAGATGAGTGTGTTGTATTCCTTTTTACAAATTAGTGTTAAAGTTTATCTTCCGGGCTCCGCCGGGGAAAAAATTCACATATCACACAAATGCATCTAACTTCCTTAAACATGTCCAAAAGAAAAATCGTGCGCATACTTGCGAACTCGAGCTATTTTCGATTTTGAAATCTAAAAATTTGAGCGATTTTTGTCCCTAATTTTGTTTCAGGTAGCGAGCATGCCATGCATTTACTTTGTGTAATACAAAAATTTTTTTTTATTGCGTTTTATTTGTCTGTTTGAAAAATGGTATTTTTCATCGTTTCTGATTGTTGATCGGCTGGTTTGCTTCGAATTTTCTTGAATACAAACATTTTATAAGGGTGCAGTGAGTGACCCAAAAAGACCAAAATTAAGAAATTTGAAATTTTGGTTAAAAATGAGTTGTGTATACTTGAAAACAACGAAAAAAAGATTTTTAATCATTTTAAAGAGAAAAACAGGTTTTGGTCAACTTTTTCCATAGAGTACTCCTATGTGCAGTGCTAATTTTCCATTAGAACAACCGTGAGACCCAAAAACAAATTGTGAAAAATGGAAGATATTTCACCTTTTGTATTCTTGGTTTTTTTTTAGTTTTTCGATAAAAAATGAAATGAATTTTAGGTTTTGTGCAATGATACAGTAAGCAATTTAGTTGCACACAAAGTTTCGTGTAATTTAGTCCTATTTATTTGTTTTAATTTTTTTTTATTATTCCCCCCCCCCCCTCGCGATGTTCCGAGTGAAAAAAGAAGGATTCGAAATTTGTTCCGGCCTAAGTGAAGCTGATAAAATTCCCGACACGTGGGTGCCAAGAGCGTTCAAATCCGTCCATCAGGCGCGCCACAATATGAGCAAAAGTTTGTTCCAATTCTAAATGAAGTAAGCTTTAGCAACAGAGTTAAAATTTTTATTCCGAATACAACCAGATATCTTGAATCAATAACGTTTACATGGAGACAATTTACCACATAAGTAGAAAAGTATCGAAAAAATGGCTATCTATGCCATTTGGAACTATGTTCATGAAGATGTAATAAAGTCAAAAAAGCTATAAAGTTTCCTGACATTTAATTAATATTTGCCAACCAGAACAGCTCCCCTTTCCTATAGAACCTAACTCGTTTTTTCAACTTTCTGCATCCTTGCATGAATAAATAAGAGCAAAACTCAGTTGCACATGTTCCCAAATAGGTGTATGGCTTGAGTAAACACTTTATTATTCTTCATCACGACTGCGGTTGGCTGGCAAATATTGATGGCACTTTTCCACGTTTCATGACCGGCTCATTCCACGAATTAAAAAGGAAAACCATAACCTTCAACCTTTGTCTTCTTCCTAGGGTGAATACTAGGCTTTTCTCGGGACTGCGAAAACCTTTCTCGAAATTTATTTTTTTCTTGAGTTGTTTATCAGGTCAGGGGATTGAGATTTCAAGATATCTAGCAAATTGTAAGTATACATTCAAATTAGTGGGATTTAAATCAGGCACCATACCCTAAATTATGTCAAGCATCCTTGCTGATGATACCTTCATGCATCTCCTGCTTCATACACGAATCTTCCATAAAGCATAAGTGCTCCTTCTGAATCCAAGGACAATGGTGAGTAGTGAGCCAGTTTACGTTTACAATGCAGAAGGAAGTAGCATCATTAAAAAGAATTCAGCGGAAAAGAACAAAAGATTAAATTAAAGAATAAAATAAGTTAATTTATTTTATCATTTCAGTTTGATAACCATTTTGAGCAAAAAAGGTTAACCGTGAGACTTGTAATCACCAGTCAATCTTAGATCGTGGACAACCACGTGCTGTCATTATAAATCGCGAGCCGGCCCATAATGATGGCCCATCTGGTTGATTAGAATACATTACCGAGAAATTTTACTACTGCCGCCATTTGGATATTTGAGTGCCCCTCTACAAAAGCAGATACCTTCCTAGGTGTAGGTTTGTTGGTAGATGCAGGTTTAACCTCAGAATTCCTGCATCGTCAATTATTCTGCCGGACTGTAAACAAAAAACGGTATTAGGTACTACTCACCCAAGTAGGGTATTTGAGCAACGCGTGGCGATGCGGCTGCCCGGTTCGAAATGGATTTTCAATTTGTGGATAAACAACAACGGCAATTGAGTTTAAACACGTTAGCAACCATGCCTAATAAGTGTTACTTTGAAAGATGCTTATCTGCGGTATCAACGGAAATAAGTAATCTGAAGTTGTATGAATTCCACTTTAGAGAGACACGCCTCAGACATTTTTTCTGTTGAAATACCGGTGAAAAAAAGTATAAATAGAGTATAAAAAACAATAATTCTCGCGTGAGCTTTCATTACGTCGTATGAAACATCATAAAAATTCACATAAAACTGCTGCAAAAGTTATCAAAACAACTTTAAATTTTGTGTTTTACATATAGAAATGTTTTCCAGGCTACAAATATTCTAAATGGAAAGAAGTTGTGATCAAGGTTTTAAGAACACAAGGTTATCTGACTTTGTCAGTAAGTTGGCGAGAAGAGCGCGGTGAGATTCAGTGAGTTTGTTTGTAAACATTGGTAAATTTGCTTGAGCTGAGGGCTTTGTTGGTAAACAAACTCCACGAACTCCGCAGTAGCAAAATCAAAATGGCTGAATCGGAAATTTCACATATCGTTACATCTCCTTTATATACACACATCTTGGTTGTGACTAGTTTATGACAGTTTTTGTGTTTTTTCGTAATGAAACTGTTTGTTTACATTTTGTTTCATACGACGTAATGAAAGCTCACGAGAGAATTGTTTTTATCATTGATAAAAAAGTTTTACAGAATGTTCATGAAAAAAACAGTTTGAATTCAGTTTAGAGCTGATTTGATTTATAAAATTTTTAATCATGTTTTCGACACCTTCTTTGAAAATAGCTTTGAAATCAGTAGAACACCTTCACTTTTCATACAGAACAGCAGTGACAAGAGCTTAACTTCTTTTCTCATGTTAGTAATCTGGACAAACCCAACATGAGTTTCGGATTTTTTTTGAGTGGTCTTTTTACGATTGCCGGCCGACACGCGTAATGGGAACATAAATTTTTTTTAATGGATGACAGGATAAATCTCGGAGCTTCCAATTACCGACAAAATCTTGAAAGCATTTGACAAAATGTTATCTGCACAGAGACAATTGGAATACTAATGTAGCATTTGCAATAAAATTTCAAAACAATAATGGAGATGAAGAATTATATTTGAACTTCGTTAAGTAAAGATGCAGTGTTACCCATAAACTACCAAAGGCTTCATTTAAAAATAAATACTTACTGATACTGTAAAAATGTTCAACAATGAGATTAAATTTGAAGTGCGGTAACATCTATCTACTATATTTAAAACAAAAAACAACCGATTTTATTCACTTGACAGTGGATTGAAGCCTATCTTATAGCCAGAAAATTATTACATACCGTCAAACGGGGCATCATGCTAAAGCAGGGTTAGATGTAACATTTGTATACCACAACACTCATTCAATTTTTATTTCAATATACTGTAATAAAGTTATCATTGAATGATAACAAATTGATGATGACATAGTTTTTAACATCGTGAAAGAGTTTTTTAAAGTTTTTGATTGTCATGAAAAATTTGAAAAATCGAGCAAAAGATGTACAATTTTTTTCATTTTTCGATGCCATCAAAAACTTTACCTAGAATGATGGATTGGCTTAATGATATCACCTACAAACTTAATATTACTTTCATTATCCTATTCCAACACTGTTGGTGTACACATATTTTTTAGGAAATCCCCAATTTTTTTTTGAATAAATATTTTTATAATTCAGTTAGCTGTCTGGGGCGCGTTTCCATATGCTGGAATATGATTGTTTTGCATGCGTTTGTTAACATCAAAATTTCTTCCATTCTAAGATTTATTTTCAAGATTTAAGGTAATAGAATATTTTGAAGTTTTTTTACCCCTAAATGTATGCAGCAGATTAACAATTTTTTCTTAAAAACTTTTTTGACAGAAAAAATTTGAAATTTAATTCGAACAAAACCAAAAATTACTGCAATTGGTGCTTTGTGCGTTATGACATCACGAATGTATCAAAAAACTATAAATTTTCATACGTTTTCATATGATTTTTCTTAAATTACAGAATTTGTTTCAACTTACCCCTTTTTCTTAGTAGTGTGAAAATCGCATGTTTTTGTAAATTTAAAAATAACTGGTAAAACAAAAAAATTTTTGACTACGTCAGTTTGGTATCCCATCAACCTTGAAACTTTTGATGCACAAGAGGTATGATTATCTGTGGGAATTAAGATTTTAGAAGCCATTGAAGTTGAAAAGTGTTGACGGTATGACATAAAAAAATAAACAAATTACACATTTCTAAGTTCTGAATCATTGAATTATGATTAAAGATTTTCGAACGCAGTAAATCCATAATGAACCAATAATGAATCCTTAATTTTGAGATAATTTGAAACCATTTCGTAGTTTTCGAATGGCTGGATCCTGGAAAATCCTGTATGTCAATATTTTTAATTTTGTCATTTTGCCATTGTTGTTATTTTTGTCTATTTTATTAAATTTAATATTTTGTATTTATTGTCAATTCTGTTCACAGGGACAATTTTGTCCATTTTTTCCTTTTTTTTTTTCAAATTAATCACTTTTGAAAAATGCTTGATATTTATGTAAAAATTGACAAAATTGACAAAATTTTAAGCAATAAAGACATTGAAAGTAAGCATAAATGACAATTTTTTTTAAATTATAAAATATTAAAAATTACTAAAAGATAAAAATTACAAAATTGGCATAAAGAATTGAGCAAATTGAACAAATAAACATTAATGACAAAACTGACGAAATTGACAACATTGATGAAATGGACTAAATGAACAAAGTTGACAAAAAAGTATAAATTATGAAAAATAACAAAATTTATAATTTTGACAAAATCAACAAAATTTAAATTTGACAAAATTGATAAATCAGGATGAATTGAATGATGATATAAATAATAAAAAATTAAAAAGACAATTAAGAAAAATTGTCTAAATTTACAAATTATCAGAAATTGGCAGAAGTGACATACGTGTCCTACCCTGGATTTCCCGACCGGGAATTCTCGGGAATAATAAAAATTCTGAAACTCCCGAATCCTTGGAAGTACTGAAAATCCCGGGAATTCCCAAAGCCGATAAAAAGTGCTAAATTTAGCACGGTCTAAATTGGAAAAATAGATCAGATTGAGCAAGGAAAATAATTGTTCTACCTAGATATATTGCTCAGACTTTAACATTTTGATTTCTTAAACTGGTTAAAACACTGAATTGGATAAAAAAAAAATTCTTTCGTAAACTTAGTGTTGAAGTGAAAAATGGCAAAAAATCAATCAAACAGATGATACACTACAAAAAGAATCTGAATATTATTTTTCTACACTCATTATTTAGAGCTTCCGTTTTGCAAACTGTTGAAAGTTTCAAAACCACTGGCAAAGAAATGACATATTCAGAAACAAAAGGATAGTTATCTGAAAATCTACGAGATTTGATGAATTACCTGAAGTCTATCTAACCAACTTCTATTGATAGTGAAAAATCTTCCTCAATTAATTCAATTTTTTGCAGCAATAATCAGACCAGTTTGTCGGTAAAAGAACTTAGTTTTTGGGTCTTGAGTATAATTGCCAATTCAAATTTTCACACATAAAAGTTTAAAATCTTTTGCCATACTACTACCTAAAGGGTGATACGGTCAAAATTTGGTCAATATCAACTTGACGTATTTCTTTCAATTTTGCTCTTAAAAAACCTGAACACCCCTCATTTTGAAGGTGTGTGTGCAGAATGTTGCTCCTATTTTGATTTTGGAATTCACTGTTCAGTTGTCGAAATGCCGTCCAAGGAAGAAGAGCAGCGTATCAAAATTTTGCTCGCGCATCGCGAAAATCCAAGCTACTCGCACGCAAAGCTGGCAAAACCGCTAAAAGTTGTCAAATCAACCGTTACAAATGTAGTTAAAGTGTTCGGGGAACGTTTGTTGACAGCCAGGAAGTCTGGAGCCGGGGGAAATCAAAAACCGGAAGACCGCTGCGACGACAAAGAGAGATGCCGCAAATAAGCTGGGTGTATCGTCTACAACCGTGCATCGAGCCAAAAAACGAGCCGGACTATCGACTTACAAGAAAGTAGTGACTCCAAATCGCGATGATAAACAAAATACGATGGCCAAAGCGCGATCCAGGAGGCTGTACACGACGATGCTGACGAAGTTTGACTGCGTGGTAATGGACGACGAAACCTACGTCAAAGCCGACTACAAGCAGCTTCCGGGACAGGAGTTTTATACGGCAAAAGGAAGGGGAAAGGTAGCAGATATTTTCAAGCACATGAAACTTTCAAAGTTCGCGAAGAAACATCTGGTTTGGCAAGCCATCTGTACCTGTGGCTTGAAAATCAGCATTTTCATAGCTTCCGGGACTGTCAACCAAGAAATTTACGTGAAAGAGTGTTTGAATAAACGTCTGCTGCCTTTTCTGAAGAAACACGGTTGTTCCGTACTGTTTTGGCCTGATTTGGCATCTTGCCATTACGGTAAAAAGGCCATGGAGTGGTACGCCGCCAACAACGTGCAGGTGGTTCCCAAGGACAAGAACCCTCCCAACTCGCCAGAGCTCCGCCCAATTGAGAAATACTGGGCTATTGTCAAGCGGAACCTAAAGAAGACCAAAAAAACTGCTAAGGACGACCAGCAGTTCAAGGCAAACTGGCTTTCTGCGGCGAAGAAGGTGGACAAGGTGGCTGTACAAAATCTGATGGCAGGTGTAAAGCGTAAGGCCCGGCAATTCGGATTTGGAAAAGCGGAAGCCTAACTGAATATTTTTCCTGATTTTTATACTAATTAAACTTGAAAAAGAAATTTAATTTGAATTTTTAAATAAACGATTTCACCGATTTACACGCGTTTTCCCTCGACCAAATTTTGACCGATCACCCTTTAAAAATGAAAAATACTGTAAAGATAAGGTTTCGTAGGCAGTAAATCTTCATTTTCATTTTTCCTAGGATCCTGAGAATTCACGGGAAAAGGATCGCCAGATTTCCCGATTCCTGAGAAAACTGAAATGGCCGGAAAATGGACATTCTAAAAGTGACTTAAATTATAAATTTTAACACGTAGAAAAAACCTGACAAATTAACAAAATTTATGAAATTAGAAAAAAGGACCACCTTGACAAAATTGACAAAATTTATGCAATTGAAAAAAATTACATAAACGGCGAATTTGGCGAAATCGACAAAAGTGGCAAAACTTGTCCATTGAGACAATTATGTCAACTATGCTAAGTTTGTCATTTTTTTAACTTTGTAAATTTTCAAATTTGTCAATTTTGTTATCTTTTTCATTTTTGCAAATATTGCATTTTTTAATAATAATTAATAATTTAATAATTTTTGACAATTCTATTGATCTTGTCAAGTTTAAATTTTTGTCCATTTTGTCAATCCTGTCAAACTTGTCATTTTTGTCCATTTGTCAAATTTGGCATTTTTGTAATTTTTATCAAATTCGGCATTTTTGTAATTGTTGTAATTTTTGTAATTTTTGTAATTTTTGTTATTTTTGTAATTTTTGTAATTTTTGTAATTTTTGTAATTTTTGTAATTTTTGTAATTTTTGTAATTTTTGTAATTTTTGTAATTTTTGTAATTTTTGTAATTTTTGTAGTTTATGTAATTTTTGTAATTTTTGTAATTTTTGTAATTTTTGTAATTTTTGTAATTATTGTAATTTTTGTAATTTTTGTAATTTTTGTAATTTTTGTAATTTTTGTAATTTTTGTATTTTTTGTAATTTTTGTAATTTTTGAAATTTTCGTCATTTATGTCATTTTTGTAATTTTTGTAATTTTTGTATTTTTTGTAATTTTTGTAATTTTTGAAATTTTCGTCATTTATGTCATTTTTGTCATTTGTGTCATTTATGTCATTCCCAAGCATTCAAAAGTCTCATATCTACTTGAACTCCGGCCTCCAAAGTTCGAATTTCGCTGGACAAAAGTTCCAAAGGGAATTGGTACATAATACTAATAATAATATATTTTTTTTATAATTCTTTCATTTCAAACGGCTATTCATACTTTTTTCATTGAATGAAAACTAGGTTCCAAAATTATTTGGAAAATCTGTACAGAAGCTCTGAAAAAAGTTTTCTCGAAAGTTATATTTTTGCACTTTTGTCTCTATGGTTATGAAATCATTGTAAGTAAGATTAACTTCAAATGTGAAGGATGACCAAGGCAAGGTTCTTGATTTTTTTTCTATATAAAACCAAATGAAACATGCCAATATAACAGATGCATCATTAAATGGTTACTCTTATTTTTGGAATTTTCATAATTCTTTAGGTAAAGCGCAATTTTCGTGGATTAAACCCTCACATTTTTTCAGAAAAAAATTACTATATGTACATTCATTCATTCAATTGTACATTCTATTGTTCTTATTAATTCTATTCAGTTGATCGGATTTTTTGATTAGCTCTATGTCTGCATTAAAGATTCCTGCACTTTCAATATTCAACCTAGTTTGTTTATTTTTTATCATTGCACAATTTATGGGTGAAAAATGTGATTTATTTGATTGAAAATGAGTTAAAAAATTAATTTAAAATACATTTTGACCCATATAGGTACTTGTATCCAGTAAAGATTCAAAACCATTATGTTTGATCGGATAACATACAGTTTACATGTTTTTGAATATTTCTCGTAATCCCGCGAATTTTCGGGAAATAAACTGTCATATTTCTCGATCCCCGGGAACGGAAAAATGACCACGAAATGGATACTCTTATATATAATAATTTGGGGACACTGATTTCAAATATGCAATTAGTTTTTTTTTTCAATCATCTCTTGTTTTCCATATAACTGTTTTTTATAGGTAAAAATCCCTGAAATGAATTTGTGCATTTCTTTTTTTGAAAAACTAAAGAACATTTTAATATTTTTGAAAATAAAGGTATTAATTCAATCAACAACTTTCCCGAGCACCGCTAGTTTTTTTTTTAATTCAAAGAAATATAAAAGTGGTTCAATGAGTTGAAGATTTTAATTCGAATACTCAAAGACAGTCCAAGATTTATTTTTAATTTTCGGAAAAGTTGTGATCTAATCTATTAAAATTTCTTAAAAAATGTAGTATCTAATTTTGGATTTCGAAAAATATAATATCTATGTAAGATCTGAATCCTCGATTAAAAATAGGATGTAAGTAGATTCAAAATTAGATTTTAGTTTCATGTTTACTGGTTTACAAGTTATAAACGATCGATTCAACTCAAAATCTGATGAATGGCTAGAATTCAGTATTCCAAAATCTTCCAAAAACAGTTATTGAAACATAGGCACAAAAAATGTTGCTCGCTTGTGTACTTAAGATGTCTGTTCAATGAAGTCTGGTCGAAAAAAAGTAGAAATGGATTGACAGTTTATCACCTGTCTATTTCCAATTGACTTCAACCGATTTCTATCAGGTCGAAACGAATCATGCTGCCGAGCTGAATCGGTTTCGAGTTCCATTGAACAACGAACTTACTTGTTTCGACCCAAACAATTGGCTCGTTGAACAACTACCAGTTGACAGAAACCAGTTGAGACCGATTTTTACCAACGATTGAACGAAGCTAAGATTACTCAAACACCCGAATTAACAAACAATTTCGCTAATTTCCGCGTGCCAGGAAAAATGACTTGATGATTCGTTTTGTTTTTTGATAAACGTTTGCTTTTGCATTAGAATTTGTTTTCAAGTTTCTCTTGCTTATCGGCACGAGTATATTGCTTTGAAGTGTTACTGTTATCACTTTATCACTGTAGGTTCTTATTACCTACAGCAATTGATAGAGCTTTTATATATCAACCTATTTGAAATTATCTTGATTTGTATTTAAACAAATCTAGCGAATAGTTTTCCGTATCGGACGTTCTTTTCTGTCTGTGTAGGTTTTATGTGTAAGCATTTTTGTGTGTGTGAAGTAAATAATTCAACTGTTTTGCAGAGTCTAGAATCGTCAACAACTTTTTTTCTTGTCTCCAACGAGAATCCATTTTAAGCTAACTACATAATAAAAGTTGAACGGCATCTCTAAAAAACTTCACCTGCCTTCCGCCACGCTTCCACGGAATGACGCAAAGCCGCAGTTCAGCTATACTTGAAATGAAAACAACACCAATTCCGGTTTGCATGCGGTAAAGTTTTGCTAATTGAAAACGTAAACCTACGAACAACGCCGGGAAGAGGTCATCTGGGCAGTCGTATTGCTAGTTTTTGTTGTTGCTGGTGCTGTTGCTAGCTCGCGCCCAAACAACTATCGATCTGCTCCAGCTGAAATTAGCACTTTTTTTTCGGTGGGGGAGAAATTTGAGCCAGTAGGTAGGCTATCAAATTGCGGGAAAATATCGAAAATCAATCAAAAAGTACTCGAATGCAGAACCACATAAAAAAGAATAACGAAAACCAACCAATCAATCTAACGCTTGGTAAATTAAAAAGCACGTGCAAGGTTCTGTCCAGGCAACTGTCAAATTGATTTACGTAGCAACGGAAGTAAATAAACATACAAATCTCTTGTTTCAAATCCCCTTCGATTGACAAAGATTATCGAAGGTTAATGTAACTAGCATTGGGTAGATGTCGCTTTACTCAGCAAAGTGTGCATACATTAAATGAATCAATATTTCGATGGCTTTCCAGCTACAGGATTTTATAGTAAATCGGTCGTTTACGTACATAACTGTTGTCATTGAACAACTTTCAAACCGTTTACCTTACACTTGAGCGTTCTCGTATCAATCACACGATAGTTGAGTTGGCTGTTAGTCGGGCTCTCTTTAGCAATAAAAACTATAGTTGAGTATAAAACAAATTAAAAGGAAATCCTATAGTCCGGACCGGACCTATCTGTATCGTCGTACTTAGGTAGACACATATAGGGTACCTATCTCGGCTGCAATTGTGTCCAGGCCAAGGTCAAGTGCAATGCCGTTTGTTGCATTTGCAACTATTCGCCAGCTAGTGTCGCTTTGAAAGGAATGGTTACAAAGTTCAAATTATGACATTCAAAATATTATGTTTATTGAAAAAAGTAATGGCATTACAATGTTGAAAAATTATGTTATATAGAGCTAAATTTTATTGTTTTCAATTTCATGTGAAATCAAAAATTATATTTTGACCAAGTTTGTTTTATATTATGGATCACTGTGCATCAGCAGAGGTGACGCATTTGTTTTCCGTAGGAAAGGAATATGCGAAGGAAGCGCTGCCGAGTTTGGATGATGATTTTGCATGAGTGCGAGTGAGATGCAGCTTGAATTTCACCCAGCTTGTAAATTTGTTGTTCGCTTCCATTGGCTATAGTCCCAAAACGAACGAGTGAGATGCAATCTATTTCAATCAGGCTGGCTGGAGTGAGCGATAGTTTGTCTTGTTTTGCTATCCGGGTGTACGCAAACGATTGCTAGAAAATTCCTAAGGGCGACATTTTAAATATGTAGGTATGATTCAAAGAATCGTTCGCTTACTTGAGTTTTAGCTTTAGCTTGCTTCTTGCCTCGGTCATAATGGTTTTTAAAATGTCTTTCCTCCTTTTATGGGAGTGGAATAAAAAGAATATGAACATTCACTATCGTATGTTAACTTCAATGGAAACAGATCTATCATAATTATATTTTAAAAAATTGAACAAACGATTTGTTTGCACGGTTAATAAACATATTTATATTAACCAATGCAATATTTTGGAACCTATTTGTTCTAGATTGTCATTCTGATAATAGAAATTTTAAACACACCAAAAACTGAAACGAATAAGTGAAACTTTTTTACGTTAGTTTATAATTCTGCACGGAAATATCAATTCTAAAAATTGGTTGACATTTCTTACTTTCGACTTTTTGAAAACAACACAGAACATTGTTGTGCTTCCTTCCAGGATATTATCAACGAATTCGTGGGGGCTGTTGTTGTATTAGTGAGGCAAATTTCTTCTAGAGGCGGCCAATTTAAGGAACTCATAAAGGGCCACAATTCGGAACGGGGGCCACAATAAGGAGCATTTCAATCAATAGTTTGATCAGGTTTATCTCAAATTATCCACCGCTTTAAAGCAAGGACATATTTTTACTACATTTCAGGCTAGTAAGCAATCATATTTGTCGAAGGACTTTTGAAGGTACATATAACAGGGAGACTACAATCATGGGAAATATAGTCAACCACGCCTTAGGGGCCAAGTTCGGGTACATTTACCCTAGTTATTCCTTGAGGTTGTCTGCCTGCTAACTAAATAGTCACGAACGACTTGTGCCAAAGAAATAGAGGATTGTCCTGTATCTTTTGTACATTCTGGATTGTGGCTACTGGCACCTGTCAGCTGGGGTTGTTCTTGTTATATTTTTTCTTACGGCTTGAGTAATTTGGCTTGTGCCACAGAACAGGACCATCATGGAGATTGTACGAGCCAATCGATTCGATTATGTAGACTTTTAAACCTGGTATCCTGCTGGCAGTGAATAAATGATTGAAACCGAATCATTTACCCAAAGATAAAGACCTTATGATGGATTTTTGTGCAACTGCATTGAATAAGGAAATTCATCCATAAGTGACATGAAATTTTGTTTTTAAAATGATGCTTATAAATTTTCCAGAAAAAACATTACGCTACATGTTTTGTTTAGACGTAGAATATTTTTGCCTTAGAAAAAAAATTAAGGTTTTGGTTTAAAGTTAGCACAAAAAATGGAATGGAATGGAAAATGGAAAAAAGTTAAACTGATATCAGATGCGTATTCTACATCTGATTGTAAAGGGTCAAAATTTGGTCAAGCGAAAACGCGTGTAAATCGGTGAAACCGTTTATGTAAAAAATCAAATTAAATTTCTTTTTCAAGTTTAATTAGTTTAGAATTCAGGAAAAATATTCAGTTAAGCTTCCGCATTTCGAAATCTGAATTGCCGGGCCTTACGCTTAACCCCTGCCATCAGATTTTGTACAGCCACCTTGTCCACCTTCTTCGCCGCAGAAAGCCAGTTTGCCTTGAACTGCTGCTCGTCTTCTGTAGTTTTTTTGGTCTTCTTTAAGTTCCGCTTGACAATAGCCCAGTATTTCTCAATTGGGCGGAGCTCTGGCGTGTTGGGAGGGTTCTTGTCCTTGGGAACCACCTGCACGTTGTTGGCGGCGTACCACTCCATGGCCTTTTTACCGTAATGGCAAGATGCCAAATCAGGCCAAAACAGTACGGAACAACCGTGTTTCTTCAGGAAAGGCAGCAGACGTTTATTCAAACACTCTTTCACGTAAATTTCTTGGTTGACAGTCCCGGAAGCTATGAAAATGCTGCTTTTCAAGCCACAGGTACAGATGGCTTGCTAAACCAGATATTTCTTCGCGAACTTTGAAAGTTTCATGTGCTTGAAAATATCTGCTACCTTTCCCCTTCCTTTTGCTGTATAAAACTCCTGTCCTGGAAGCTGCTTGTAGTCGGCTTTGACGTAGGTTTCGTCGTCCATTACCACGCAGTCAAACTTCGTCAGCATCGTCGTGTACAGCCTCCGGGATCGCGCTTTGGCCGTCGTATTTTGTTTATCATCGTGATTTGGAGTCACTACCTTCTTGTAATTCGATAGTCCGGCTCGTTTTTGGCTCGATGCACGGTTGTAGACGATACACCCAGCTTATTATTTGCGGCATCTCGGAGAGAGAGGTTAGGGTTTCTCATGAAACTACCGGAAACTCTCTTTGTCGTCTCAGCGGCTTCCGGTTTTCGATTTCCCCCCGATCCAGACTTCCTGACTGTCGACAAACGTTCCCCAGACACTTTAATTACATTCGTAACGGTTGATTTGACAACTTTTAGCGATTTTGCCAGCTTTGCGTGCGACTAGCTCGGATTTTCGCGATGCGCGAGCAAAATTTTGTTACGCTGCTCTTCTTCCTTGGACGGTATTTTGACAACTGAACAGTGAATTCCAAAATCAAAATAGGAGCAATATTCTACACACACACACTTTCAAAATGAGGGGTGTTCAGATTGTTTAAATACAAAATTGAAAGAAATACGTCAAGTTGATATTGACCAAATTTAGACCGTATCACCCTTTAGAAAGCCCTATTTCATCAGCAAAAACCGGGTGACAATTAAGTTCCCGTACGTTTAAAAATGCTTTTAATTGTAACCCTGCTTAGTAATAGTTGTTAGCAGTATTGGTCTTGAAGGTACACTAAAAAAACGTCACAGTGGTCCTTCCAGGAGCACAGGTTTGATCTTTTTCACGGAAAATGCCGAAGAAAATTTGAGGATTTTATTTTGGCTGTAGAATGTTTTGGCCTACCCTACTTGAGCAATCGGTGGTAGTTTAGTGGCTCAATAGTGAAAATCTTGGCGTTGGTGGAGAAAAGACTGTGAAGAGTTGTAGTAGCGAGCAGCCGCAAAGGCATGAACTTACTGAAAGATTCTATGGAAGTCTACAGAAGGTATTTTGAGCTATACTTGTATGTTTTTCGGTTCAACCTGATAGCCGAGATTCCAAAGAATGTTACCATTGTTCGGTTGATTTGAATTGATTGTATCAAAATAGATCTGGCTTGTTGGAGTAATCATAAAAAAGTACGGGTACTTTTTTGTCACCTTTTATCAAACCAACTTGATTCAGAATTATTATTTGAAAAATTTTTAAAGACTGTTGAAATGTTGAAAATGTGCAACGGTGAGCAGAAGACATTTATGTCTGTCTGTCTGTGTGTCTGTCTGTTCCCTATAGACTCGGAAACTATTAAACCGATTAGATTGAAACTTGGCAGGTGGAAGCTTCTGAGGACGGGGAAGGTTCCTATTACAGTTTGAGACTCTTCCCTCTTACTTTGAGGGGGAATCTCTCAAGCAAAATAGAAATGTTTGCATAACTTGAGTACCTTTCATTCAAATGGTACCATATTTGGCATAGGAGGGTTTTTGGCCACAAGAAATAGTTCTATGAGTATTTGGCACCCCTTCCTTTGTCCAGTAAGGGGATATGATGGGGAGAAGGGGGCTTTCTTACAATTTTTTACATAACTCGAGAATTAGTCAACAAATGGATCCAGATTTGAAATGCGAGAATATTTGGATACGAGAAATGTTTCTATTGGTTGACACCCTTCCTTCTTTCAGTGACGAGAAAGAAAGAAGAAGGAGGGGGGGGGGCTTTCATACATTTTTTATTGAATAAATCGATAACTATTCGAGCATGGAACCAAGTTGGCAGAGGAATTTATTTGGATGTGGGAAAAGGTTCTATGGTTGTTTGACACTCCTTCCAACTTGCATTGGGAGGATAGGAAGAGGGTAGAGAGCCCAAACATTTTTTTTTGCAATACTATAGAACTGATCAAACGAGGGGAATCATATTTGTGATGCGATGGTATTTAGATAAACGAAATGTTCCCAAGATGGCATTTTTTTGCATATCTGGAGAAATAATCAAGTAAATGGAACTAAGTTTGGCATAGGTTGATATTTGAATACGGAAAAAAACTTTCTGGTAGTTTGAGACCCCTCCTTAATCCCAGTAAACAAATAGATAGTAGAAGGGGCCACCGCAGTTTTTGTCTCATGTTTGCGAGAATGAATCAGTCGAAGAAACGAATTTGGTATTGGATTGTATATTGCTACGAGTTATGTTTCTATAATTTAAGACCCTTCCCTTTTTCCATACATTTTGTAGCATATTTATAGAATTAGTCATACGAAAGAAACCAACTTTGTATAAAAGGGTAATTGGCATGGAGAATTGTTTCTATGTTTATAAGGGAAACCTCCAGTGGGGGGAAGAATAATTCGATAAAATTTTAAGCAAAAGGGGTCAAATTTGTCATAGGAAAGGATATGGAAATTAGAATTTCAGACTACTCCTGCTTTTTTTTCAGAACTTGAGAAATGATTGACAGAATTTTCCATAGAGGGGATTGATGTACGAGAATGTTTTTCTTGAGTATTATACAGGAGGACTCTCATTATTTTTGTTTAATGGCTTGGAAACTGATCAAGCAAATGGAACTAAATTTGGCATACGGGAGAAAGTGTATACAAGTAAAACATTTTTTTTTCAGAATTTAGAAGCTTATGAATAAATGAATACAGAGTCCTTATTTTAGATACTACATAATGGTTTGAAACAAATTTTATGTCAGGGTTTGGGAACTGAAAAGAATTCTTAAGAAAATAAGAATGAAACTCTTTTGTAGTAAAATTCGGAACTCAAGTTGCAGTTTTCATTTCAATAAATAATTATACATAACTAGCTGACCCGGTGTGCTTTTAAAAATTAATAAATTGTTTGAAAATAATATCACTATAAATAAATTTTCGATATCTTTACAATGAGAGCTTTCACATTAAATTATTAATGGGAATGCAAAGACGATTAAATTCTCTGAAATGTGTTTTCCAAACTTGATCTGAATTTTTTTTTCAAAAATGGTTTAAGATTTGTTATTAAGAGCACGTTTTTATTTTCCTTCCCATTCTGCAGTGTGGGGCGGGTCCATAACAACATTTTTCGTTACCAAATTTCACATATGGCTCCATTTGCTTGATTAGTTTTCGAGCTATACATCATTATCTACTTCCCGTTTCTCCCCTGGAAGAAGGAGAGGTCTGAATCTTAAAAAAAATCCTATCATGTAAAATATGATTGCTTTAGCTTGAAAAGTTTTAGAAGCTATGCTATAAAACCTCCCCCATTCCTGGATCTGTTTTGTATGGCGGGTTTCGTGACTGATTTTTAACCATGATTTTTTGCCCAACAATTCACGAATACAAAAAAAAATTAAAACGAATTAAAACGAATTATGTTAGTGGCTATATGGTTATTCATTTTTCGTATTAAATCGTAACTTTAGAAAACTGGTCCTAAACTTTCAGGGTGAGCTAAATTCACTTCTATCGATGGTTGAAATCTTTGAATTTGTTGAAGAGTCTGGTTTATCAAACTTAGTTGATTTGGGCATAAGATAAGCATTTTTGGGAGAGTCTTCCTTATCTTAAAATAACTTGCTCTATATTCAAATCATGCCCAATCTTCAAAATTATTTTGCAAATTCAAAGATTTGAAGCTTCGGAGAAAATAAACCAAATTTTCAAAAAAAAAAAAGTAAGAGATAAAAATTATTAATTTTTCGGATCAAATTTTCTTGATGCAAACTTGAACCAAATTTATGATTTTAGTATGAAATTTGGATATAAAAACTGGTTTCTGAAACATAAAATGCCAAATTTTGATGTCTTTAATTTGTAAATAATGTTATACAATACACTGAGAAAATATAGAATTTTGTGCAGATTTTTCAAATATTTTTCATAAAGAACTAATTCTATAATGAAATCCTGTGGATGATCAATTTGGGTTTTTCAGATGAACGAAATAACTGAAATTCTACCTATTATTTGTGATTTTCAATTGAATTGTGTTTGACGAGAAACATCGCAATTCGACATTCTATGTCTCAGAAACCCCTGGACTGAATTTTTATTTAGCATTTTTAAGTTACTGCAAATGTTGTGTTCGATTTTGTCTAATAATGTCAAAGACTCAAATGCAGTCCATTCGAGTTATACTTCGAAGTGTAGCACACTGTTGGCAATCTAAAAAACGAGATATCTCGTATTTGGAACGCAAGTTTAGTTCATGATCCCTAGAATTTCTCGACAATTCATGTTGATTGTAAAATTTATTTACAATTTGAACCTTTTTCTGAATTTTGAATCTGCATTCTGAATCTGAATTCTGAACCTAAGTTCAAAAATTCCGCTTTGAATCTGTATCCGAATTTCCATACGGTCAATGAAATGTACAAAAAGTTCGATTTTATTCCAGATCTAATTCCAGATCACAATTTTATGAGCCAAGTTTTAGAGCCCTCATTCATGAATCTATTTTTAAATTCTTTAGTTGAGGTTTAATCTAAATTGAGTATTTAAATTATATATTTTCAATCTGTATTGTGAATCAGTATTAAAATATGAATCTACAAAGATCTGAATCTTCTTCTGCACCAATTAAAATAAAATTGATTCCACTAATAATCTCAAGTTTATATGGGTTCAGTTTTTTCCTATTGCAAGCATAGGATAGTAGTTTTTTCATTTGATTTATGTAGGTCTCTCGGTGAAGTGATTGTAAAATTTATTTACAATTTGAACCTTTTTCTGAATTTTGAATCTGCATTCTGAATCTGAATTCTGAACCTAAGTTCAAAAATTCCGCTTTGAATCTGTATCCGAATTTCCATACGGTCAATGAAATGTACAAAAAGTTCGATTTTATTCCAGATCTAATTCCAGATCACAATTTTATGAGCCAAGTTTTAGAGCCCTCATTCATGAATCTATTTTTAAATTCTTTAGTTGAGGTTTAATCTAAATTGAGTATTTAAATTATATATTTTCAATCTGTATTGTGAATCAGTATTAAAATATGAATCTACAAAGATCTGAATCTTCTTCTGCACCAATTAAAATAAAATTGATTCCACTAATAATCTCAAGTTTATATGGGTTCAGTTTTTTCCTATTGCAAGCATAGGATAGTAGTTTTTTCATTTGATTTATGTAGGTCTCTCGGTGAAGTTCGACCTGGTTCCACTTTTCTAGAAACTACGGAGACTAGAATTAATTACCAAACCGATGAGTCCAATTTTCAGCTCCCTTTTCGGAGAACTTGAATTTGAATCAAATTTTAATTCTATGATAGAAGCACGCCAAACAATCGATATGATCTGGTCAAGCGTATCCAACAGTTTGAAGAAGTAAGCTCCCCAGGAAAAGAATTTCAAAAGTGTAGGATATCGGCAAAACTTCAATTTTCTAGATTTACCATTCTCTGTCTCAAACGAACTGATAAGTGCAAATTCACCATAGGACTTGTACCTTTTTCCTTGTTGTTTAGCGTTTTGTTATGAAAAATCCTTCCCTGGGCAGTTGCTAAAGTTCATACACCTTTCTTTATGCGGTGTGACCCAGTTCCAATTTTTTTTTCCCTCGATTGCGAGTGCACCGACTTGTTGTTGCCAAGTTATCACACACCAAATTGTAATCCGATTCCAAGTTCGTAGTTGTAACAAGAAAAAAATGCTTTAAAATTCAAAATCACTGTCATGACTTTAGCGACGACACAATACGCGACGCGTTTTGTTACACTTCCATTGATCGTTGAAGTTTTTGGTGGTATTTGTAATGCATGTAAGTGCGATAAATCGAGCGGATTTCCATCGATGACCCTGCACAACAAATGCTGTGCGTGTTTGGGACACGAAATGTATTGGTGCTGTTAAAGAAGACTATCGCTTCAGACATTGGTCAATTTCCCGCGCCTTTTGACTCCTTCAGTTGCTGGTCATTTAGCACGATAGTAAAAAGTTTCTGCTGGGTAGTTGGTTGCCGAAATCATTATCATCAACACGGATGGCACACAACGGTTTTTGCGACACCTCGCATGTGTGGTGCCTTGCCAAAGCTCAGTCGGTCAATTCGCTGGTGCTTCCAGCGACCTGATTCGTGATGGTTTTTCTTCAACATTTTCTCAAAGTCAGCACAAGTGGTGCGCAGTTCAATTATTCACATTAATTTGAGCTGCGAACGATTTGGAAACCCTTCGTTGTCTTCTTTTCATCGTCGTACCTACAGTCCAGCATATGTACAAACCTTCCATAGTTTAACATTGTTTCAGAAGACGGCGACGGCGATTCGAATTTGCTCAGACGCCAATGACGTCTGCGAGGTTTTTTGCTTCTTGTGTTTATAGAATTTTACCATCATGCTGTTTGTTTGATGCGTACGGATACAGTTTTTTTTCTTTTGAAAATAAAGGAAAATCGAGCAGGAGAGGGTCAAAAAGCAAGAGAGAGAGAGAAAAAGCAGAAAAAGCATGGAAAGTCATGTCAGAGGAAAACAATTCACTTTCCTTAGCTGACTGACACGCTGCCCGGTCCGGAGTAAGGGAAAAATCAATGGCTGGCGCTGCTGACGTAAGCGCAATTTGTCAGCTGGATCACTCTGTGCTTCCGTTTGGGGTTTGTGGGGAGGATTTGAGTGCTAGGTACCTAATCGAAAATTGTTACTTGCGATTGTTACCTTTTGGTTGGAATCAAATCGTTGAACAATGGAGATAAAGTGCCTTTTTAACTACTAATTCTAATTTTGTAAACAATCCAGAAAAAAAAAACTAATTTAGACTGGAAAATTTTGAACAAAAATAAACCTATCTTGTAAGATTTTTTTTCGAGGAATCGAATGAAGGCTGTTTGAGACACCGCGTCAAAGTCTTCGAAACATACTAAAAGAACAACTGAACTTATGCATTGATGAGCTTAGGGTCACCGGTGGGAATTCTAATACAGGAAATATTGCCAGGAAATTCTTCGAGAAACGGATTGAAGTTGCACGAATTACGGGACTGAATGTTCAGCTTTTGGAAAAGTTTTACGTGATTTTAACCATTATCAACAGTAGCTAATTTGAAGGGTATACTGAAGAAATTCGGGTGCTTTATAACAATTTATATAGCTGGTATCCCGTTTTTCCAACCGTACACAAATTGTTAGTGCATGGAGCAGCATACATAAAACATAATATTTTACCCATAGGCATGTATTCGGAAGAAGCTGGTGAAACAAGAAACAGAAGTTTACGAAGATTTCGAGGAAACCACTCCAGAAAGTTCGATCGTGTGGTTAGTCTGGAGGATGTTTTTAAAAGACTCCTCCTGACATCAGATCCGTACTTCTCGCTATCCAATAGAAAATGTATGAAATATTCAAAAATCAGCCTTCCTGAATGCAGCCGTCATTTGATCTGTGACCCTTAACGCGTTTTTTTTATTAGTTTCATTATTGCTAGAATTTAAGTGTTTTTTTGTTTTCTATGAATTTTTTATTGATTTCTCAAATAAACTTTTTTTTCCGTTTTTCCGTTTCTGTTAACTATAATGATGATATAAATGTTACGATGTGTACGGTTATTCCTCACGCAGCCAAAAGTAGTCAAAAATAATATAGAAAGGTTATATGAAAAATGGCAATTTTGGTCAAGTTCAAATGTAAATAAAATGCTTTAAACAAAAAACACCTCTCCAGTTTTTTGATATAATGTAGATTTTAACATGTTCTTTCAAACGAATTAAAGTTTGATTTTTTTGGTTTGCTCCATTTGAAGTTATGGCTCTTACAAAACGGCCATTTTTGAACACAAAATTCATGATAACTGCGAATCAAAAGCAGATATTAGAAATCTGTTTGCTACAAAAGATGAGCATATTGATTTGCTAAATGCTTGCCGAACACATGGTTTTGATAAATTGATACCCAACAAAGTTATAACAAAAAAACTTGTTTTTGTTGGACCACCCTAACTTGTACACAAAAAATCATCATAAAACCTAAACGTTAATAGATAGACATTCAAAGTCTTCTACAAAGTTTCATCAATTATGTTGTTCTACATAATTGCTGAACATGATACAGCACTATCTCCTTACAGTAAAAAAAATAATTTTCGTATCTAAAGAGTTTTATGAACCACCCTAAAAATGTTTCATTCAAAAATAGCGCCTTGAAATGATGTACAACTTTGTCTTGGACACCAAATGTCTTAAACCTAAGGCAAGAGCGCAAATAATTGTTTCCCGCTAAATTTCATTTCTGGACCACTGTGCAGTGGCATTTTAATCCAGCTTCCAAAAATCGTTGAATAGGCAAAACATTCTCTCTCTTTCTCAATTTCACCTTATCGTATCAGATAGGTCACAATGATGGTGATGACAATCGAATACGTTACCACAAGGCCACGCCTAGATGTTATTCTAACTGAAACTAAAACTCGAAATGATATGATATGATTTTATAGCATATCTGCAAGCGCACCCATCAGCAAGGAAGAAAGCACCTCGGTACACTTTAACTTAGTTATTCTCGATTAGAGTTGGAATTCAAAATGTATAGTTTGAAAATGAAATGTAGAAAATACAAAGTCCCTCTTCTCAATTTGAATCAATTTGAAAAATCTGTAAATGAAGCATTTCGAGTTCAATGATTTAAGGTGGATATGAGTAGTCAATCAAGCTAAGCTAAGCTAAGCTTAGTAAATCACGATTAGAGTTCGTTTGTGCCCTTTTGGTGACTTTAAGTCCCTTAAAACGTACATATATAACTCTTTTGCAACTTTCAAGTTCATTGATGAGAACATAAAGTTCATTCATGGGAATTGGGCAAAACATAACACCTACAACGTACATATAAATCTTTTTTGCTACTTTCAAGTTCATTAATGAGTACTTAAGCTCACTAAAGGAAATTGGACAGTTGTTTCTCTTTATCAACCAATATGTAGACCTTCTTTCAAGTAAATATGTGACTTTCGGTCGCTCGGACCATTAAACTGAGTTGATTTCGGGTCAAACCCTGGGGTCTTTTTAAGACCGTTTTATTTTGGTTCAAACCTCATCCTGTTACCAAACAGTGTAACAAATGGTTTTTTTTGTTGTTAATTGACGTGTTTGGTAGTTTTAGTTTTTAGTTTTTTTCAGTGTATTCTTCAATCCCTTCCATTATCCCTTTTTGTTTCCATTTTGCGGCATGGGTCAGTATTGAAGGCTGATGTTGTGAAAACGCATCTAGCAACACTGGGCAGAAAAGAGGGAAAACGACACGGAAGAAGGAATTCGGGGCAGAAAGTTTGAGACCGTCAGCAAAATCGGTCGTAGATACGAACGCGCGCATCCGGGTGAACCATCATCACGAACACCTCGTGGTCCGGCAGATTGATCAGGAGGCCAGGGACACCGGTCCTCAAGATCCGGAGTTTACCAGCCGTGAGGGCTCAGGTGTCGTTGCTCCGTTGCGGAGTAACCCAGAAGTCTCCTCGAGAACAGCCGACCACGTGTCAGGCATTCCTCCGTCACCACAGGAATCGCCACGCCAAATAACCACTGGTCATCAAATCCAGGAAGAAGTCGATCGCTGCAGCTCCATTCCCGGTCATACGAATCGAGGGTCCGCCAGTCACCCGTCGCCGGAAATCCCGGTGTTGGTTCTGTGTCCGCCATTACCACCGGAAGCAACAGGAAGGCCCACGTGTTCCGAAGTCACTACCAGGTATGATCAACTCAGCACACATCCGTACCCTAACGCCGTATGTTGACCCTTATCCTTCTACACTGAAAACCCGAATATATGAATAAAATGTAATTTTTTCCTCTTTATGCACGTCAATCCGAAATCCCAGTCTATTTCTGTTCTACCAAAGTCCGCTGTTGAGTGACCGTTATCGTTGTCGAGAGTCCGCCACAGACAAGTGTAGCTGATCCTGAGAAGGAACAGTCCGGTTGAGCTAGTCGGCTGTTACAATCCATAATTTTTTGGAAAATGTTTAAGTAACCTTTACATGAGTAAAGTTGAACTTTTAGGTTTGTATGGTATAATTAAATATTTTGTACTGAAAAAATCAACATCATTTTTGTGTATTCTGTGTAATCGAGGCTGCTAATGGTTTATGTGCCAATTTATAAATTATCTAAAGGAAATGTTCCGCTGAACAAACTTTATCCAAGATCGTTAATTCGTATATTAATAGCCAAAACACTTATTAGCTATTTAACAGGGGTGACTTTTGGCATTGATAAAAAATCAATTCAATTGACATCACCGCTACTGCATCGCGTAATATTGCATGAAAAGTAGTCATGCAATACTTCGCTAGACAGCCAGCAGTGATGTCAATTGAATTTATTGTTTTTATTGCCTGTTAATTAAGTAAAAAATTATCGTTCAAAAAATAATTTTAGTGTAAAGTCTGCTGCATTTAATATTGGAACACAAACAATTGCGTGTAGTTCGATCATTTATTAACGAATTCATAATTTGTTTTTCATCCAAATGTAGCATTTTCTTTACTCTTTCATAAAAAAAATTAAAAAAATTATTCATTGCTGTTTCGAAGAAATTCTCGTACTTTTCCCGTAATACGGCACATTAGGCGGCGCACACCCTTTTCGTCCACCGTTTTGGCGATTTGATTCCACCAGTTCTTCATTTGAGTCATGTTCCTAACAAGTTTTCCCTTTGCCTTAAGCCTCCGATTCGTGATTGCCCAGTATTTCTCTATTGGCCGGAACTGGGGGCAGTTTGGGGGGTTGAGGTCCTTCGGTATTACGCTGACCCCGTTCGTTGCGTACCATTCCATAACCGTTTTGCTGTAATGGCAGCTGGCGAGGTCCGGCCAAAACATTACTGGACGGTCGTGGGCACGAATAAACGGCAGAATCCGTTTCTGTAGGCACTCTTTTTTGTAGACTTCTGATGTCATTGTCTTGTCAGTGAGAAAGACTTTGGTTTTCTGTCCACAACTGCATATCCCCTGCCAAATCATGTACTTGCGGGCGAATTTATCCGCAAACACGAACTTAAATTTTGCAGGTACATCCCCCCGAGCCGTCGCCAAATAAAATTTTTGACCTGAGATTTGCCCAAAGTCCGCCTTCACGTAGGTCTCATCGTCCATCAGAATACATCCGTCGAACTTGGTCAGCACTTGGTCGTACAGCTTTCGAGCACGGATTCTGGCCACATTGTTCTGCTTCAGCGTCCGATTTGGCTGTTTGCTGGCTCGGAATGACCTTATTCCTTCCCGGAGACGAATTCGTCGCACCGTACTGTGAGCGGCCTGGAACTTATTGGCCAAATCGCGGTCTGAAGATTGGGATTCCTCTTGACGGCCTTGATGACTTTCCCACGCAGTTTCCGGTCGACAGTTCCACTCCGACGCTTCGAATGCGGCTTCCGAACCGTCGTCAATGTTTCCTTGTACTGCTTGATAACACGCCATACGGTATTTCTGGGCATTTTAAGCTGTTTAGCTAGCTTCGATGCCGACGACAATGGATTTTCAAGAAAACTGTGCACAATTTGATCTCTCCGTTCGGCTTCCATGGCGGTTGTTTACAAAATGCTATCGTTTGGTGTTATGACATAAATACATGGTGAAAGGTAATGAATTTCCCGACACGTGGGTGAAAAAAGTTTCCAAATCCGTCCACTAGGAGCGCCACAATGAGCAAAAGAATTTGTTCCAATATTAAATGAAGCAGACTTTACACTGAACAGGTTTGAATGCCAGAGTAGCTCACGGTGTGTTTCGTAGAAGGACTTAAAGAAAAAAAATACAGTAACGCTAGTTTTTGCATGGGCAGAAAGTAGAGCTTTTCCCGGTTCATTTCCACCAGAAATTAAAATATTTGGTCGGTGACCCCCCATACAAATTTTTTTTTCAAAATTTTCTATTTGAAATCTTTATCAAATATACATATATTTCTAGTGTTTTTGAATTTCAGAGGTGCTTAGTTTACTTAGTTCTTACTTTCAATATTTTCAAATTAAACTCAACAATCATATCGAAAACTTTGAAAAATTTTAAAAATTATTTCAAACTAGTTACAGAGCTATTAAAACGAAGAAAATTGCATAAAAATATCTTTTAATCCTGAAATTTATAAACAGCAAGCAAATCCTGTCAGCAGTCTGAGAGGGTAAAATTATCTGAAATTTTAAAAATTATTTGGAATAATTTGAATCTATTTGAATCCGTTATCTTTATATATTCTGCTTGTGGAAACACTGCAGAGTATTTCATTTAAAAAGAATTAAGAAAATCAGTTAATACAAGAAACTGCTATAACCTTTTTGTGATAACGCTTATCGTGTTGCGCTCTGGAGTAGAAACGTTTGTCTTAATTCAAGCTTTTAAAAAATAGAAAAAAAATCAATATTCAAAAGTAAATGATTTGTTAAAAACAATTTGTGATAAGAATTCAGTTTTCATACTTTTCCTGAGTCAAATGTCCAAAATCTCATTCGCACTTCAGACTCAATGCAAAACAGTTCAGCAGTTTAATCACTGATTAATCTTGCTCAAATTTTGCATGTTATTTTCTTTTCATAAAATGATTATTATCAAGCTGGAGTGTTTTATAAGTCATTTTATTTCTATTTTGAGTGCCGATTTTAGTAACTCTCCTGTACTCTGTGATTCTCACATTTTATTCAAAGAGCAAGCATTACTTGTAAAGTTAAATAATCCTAGCTCTTACAGTTCTCAACCCACTATACTATTACAATAATCTCTTGTATTCTTTATTTTAAATTGAATTTTGAAGTTTTTAGGATTTTTTTTAAATGGATGAATCTAATCTAAAACTGTGATATATTTGAAATTACCCAAAAAATTGCATTTCTATCTAATTGTCGATCTTAAATTTACAAAAATCAACAGTATTGTTGGCAAAAGTGAATTGAAAATGATCGACAGCGAACTAGCCTGAAACGCGTTAGATTCATCATGTTTTGTTCTTCCCATACTTATTTTAGTTTTTCTACTGAACACTGCAGTCATTTTCTATTATTTAAAAAAACAGTAATGAAGCATTAATGTAACAGGAAAAAAATCATAATTTCTTCAATTTTATACCAGTTGTGGTAAAAACCTCTAGAAATCATAATTTTGAATTAACCATAGAAATCCATGAAAACTAAAAAAAAAAATAAAGTGCAAAAATCTGGTCTAAAACTGTCGATGAAATTGAAACTTCTCCTGAAAAATTTTAGTTTCATCTTTAATCCATTTATTCAAAATTATCAACAGTGTATAAAGTCTTACGCAAAAATGAAGTTCAGATGATTGATAGAAAATTTATTCACCTTCAATATGAGGAAAAGTAATTTGAAATTTATTTTTTTGAAGCCAAAGATGTACGGATTTCAGTGCAATTACTTTTACTTTTAACTAAATTTTGTATTTTAAATTCTATTGAAAACTGGTCTGCTGAGATTTGTTTAAATTGTAATCTTAGATAAAACAAAATGAAAAATACTAAAACGAGTGGTATCAAACATATATTTTTTCTAAAATGCGTATTTCTATGCATACAAGTATTTTGGAATTTATTCAAAAAACAAGGTTGAAAATTTTTTTTTTAATATTTCTTTGGAAACCTATCAAAGGATTTGGGCTTGTGATATAGCTCAGTTGGCAAGTCTGTTGTCTCCTGAGCCGATGTCCGTGAGTTCGAGCCCAAGAGTAAACATCGAACGCAGTTGTACCGGATAAGTTTTTCAATAACGATCCGCCAACTGCAACGTTGATAAAGTCGCGAATGCCATAAAGATGGTAAAACGACTATAATCGAAACAAAAAAAAATCAAAGGATGTTGGACTATTCTTATTCATTTATCTTAAAATTTCATTGAATCAGAAAAAGTTTTACAAGAATACACATATGAATGTAAATATAGGTTTCATTTGGATATCACCCATTATAACAAGGATATTCCAAATAATAAATTTCAAATAAAATGTTCATATAAAATAAGCTTTTTAGTCGAAATCACTTATATTAATAGACGTTGAAATATTTTTATGTTTCAGAATGACAAAAACTTGAATAAAAAATAAAAAAAATATGTTTTGAGGATAAAGATTGCAATTCCACTGGAATAATTTTTCAGATTGAAAATTTATAAATATAGACTATAAATCTTCAAAAAAACAAATCCTATGGGGACTCACCGACCAAATATTTTAATTTTGCCTGGAAATGACTCAGAAAAGCCTAAATTTTCAATTTCTGAAAAAAATAGAGTTACTGTTTTTTTTTTCTTTTAAACATTTTCTAGAAACACACCGTGAGCTCGAAACGTAAGGACAACTGGTGAAAAAGTATTAATCATTTAAAAACTCGTCAAAGTCAATTAGGTCATTTGCAACCTATCGCGGCGATAAACAAAAAATCCGATAATAAAAATGCAACACATTGCAACAAAAACTGATGAACTTGTGTTGTTGAATTAACAAGTATTTCAAGTTTAGTAAATAGCTCGAGTCGCAATGTGGAATTTGAATGAAATATTTGTTATAATACATGCTTGAAAATCAACTGCAAAGCTAGAAGATTAATTTTAGTTGGCAGTGGGGTAAAAGTAATTTATTGGGAGACACTTTTGGCTAGTGTTATGGTGAACCATAATAGTTACTTCTCTTCCTATAACTTCTTTCAGTTCCTATTGGAAGCTTTCAGTTCATAAGAAGGCATGATCATGTTTGGTTTAACGGCGACAAAAAATTACTAACTATCTTGAAGAAATAAAGAAATTGTAAAATAACGAATGAATAAAGGTTGATTCTTTTACCATTCATAATTATTCGTACGAAATTCTTTGAACGAAATTAAGACAAATATCGATAATATTTGAAAAAGTAATTGACTCCAAAAGCACATGTGAAACCTGTAAAATTTGAAATTCATCAAGACGCTTTGCATCTAAAAGAAATCATGAAATGAGTAATAGAATTTAGAAGATGCTGTAACCTAAGGAATAATTCAAAAAAAAATACATCTTATGCCCCAATATTACTCCAAAGTCTTGAGTTTTCAGTCTAGGATGCAATTCAAAAGTTATTCTTTGCATTTGTTTTTTAGTGAAATAAACTGTAAAATTTAAAAGAACTGAAGGATATAATTGAAAAACAAAGACTGTCTTGTTTAAAGGACACGAAAAACATTGTTTTGCAAATTTAACATCATTTTCAATGACTGAGAAAACATTATAATAGGGTTGGGTTGAATTCTACCCGTAAAATCTCACTAAAATTAACAGAAGTAACATTAAGGAACGGACTAACCAGAAATGCTAAATAAAATGCCAATCGAAGATAATGGATACAATTTTTAATGGTTCTATTGGCTTAAAACAGTAAACAAGTGTAACCAGAACCATTTTCTTTTGAAAATAAAATGGATTTGAAGACTACTATAAAACTTTTTTAGTCTTATGAAAACAAATTATTTTTACTCAAATACAGGTTTAACAAGAGCTATTTCATCGAAAAATTGTTACGAACCGGACTTTTCCTTCCGTTTTGTGCAATAAAGTTCAATTCCTCTTTCGTTCAGGGAAACTGAAATTCACTGGATCGTTTTTTTACTGTTCGTCCATAAGTCAGCAATTTTCGAAACGGTTTATAATCGTTCAAATTTTAATTTCATTAAATTCAGTTTTATAGGTGCTAAATTTTAGTCCTCTGAGTTAATTGCAACAGATTGAAAAGCAAATATCGAAATCCAATACACCAGCTAGATTGTCCATGTGAACTATCAAAAATCTTATTCTGTTATGTTGGCTAGTTTTAGTAAAAACAATTATGATTCATCAGCTTCAAAAACTTCAACGAAATTTGAGCAAATTACCACGCCTGAACCTGCAAGAATGTGCTAGCATAAAATAAACCCTCATTAAATAATTGTTAAATGCAAAACAAATTTAATTGGAGATCACTCAATAAGAAAGTAAATTTTGAACCTTAGCACTGTTCGGTGGGTGAGAGAAATCTAAAGTTTGAACGATTTTTTTCTTATTTGCATCCAGTCTTCCTGCTTTGGGTTTCGACCACAGACTTTCAAATTTGCCCTACTGCCCCTGAGAAGCGTTGAGCGTTTTATTTTCTAAATTTTATTAGAGAACTTGCATTCCGAGAACGTTGAACAATTTCCAGAACAATTTTTTTCCAATATACCCTACTGTAAGGTTTTTATAATCAACGGAAAATAATGCTCAAATCTTAACAAAAATGTAAAGGAATGACAAGTGGAATTTGGCTACACTAACCTGGAACAAATCAATTTTGAATTTTAAAAATCAGTTAGTCTGAGAATGATTAGTGCAGTGATCAATTTTCAGTATAAGAGATAAAGCTAATGGTTGAAAGGGCTTTGAACTAAAATTTATGTTAAATTAACGTACCGAATCAATAAATGAAACGATTATTAAATTCACATCTTAATTATTTTACCATTTTTATATAACTCTTACAATTGATCACGTATTTCTCACGTATTATGATTCTGAATTCAGAATCTGAATGCTTCTTAAAAATTTCTACCCGCTCATTTTCAACACCTATAAATCACGGTGATTAATCTTAATTAATAGAATCTGAGTTCTAAATCTGAGTTCTGAATCTGAATTCTGAATCTGAATTCTGAATCTGAATTCTGAATCTGAATCTGAATTCTGAATCTGAATTCTTTTTTTTTTTTTTTTGGTACGATTTATTTAACGAGGGATTAACCTGCAGTTTTCACCCTCGAGAAATTTGTTTTGGATTTACATTTAAATCTCGTTGAATAGTTTACACTGTTTTAAAAATTGTATCACTTTTTTCTCCTTTGTTCGGTCGTTTTCTAATTTCTCCGCCAGGCTGCCTTCGGGTAGAATCAGTTGTCTTTGGTCGTCGTATTTCATACACTCCATAATTATATGCTTCACTGTCAGTTGGACACCGCATGCATCGCATAATGGAGTTTCCTTTCCCTCCATTAAATGTTTGTGGGTCATCCTAGTGTGGCCGTTTCTCAGTCTAGTAAGGATTTTTTGCTCTCTCTTATCATTCCTATCATTCCATTTTTCCGTAGTAGATTTTATTTCTCGAAGTTTTATATTCCGTTGGTTTTGCCAGTTTCGTTCGTGATGTAGTTTCAACATTCTTTTGATCCATTTCAGCGCGTCCGCTTTTGGTACATTTATAGCATATCTCTCTCCGTTTCTTCCTGAGTTTGCGAGTCGATCAGCCTCTTCATTACCCAGAATACCAACGTGACCAATCTGAATTCTGAATCTGAATTCTGAATCTGAATTCTGAATCTGAATTCTGAATCTGAATTCTGAATCTGAATTCTGAATCTGAATTCTGAATCTGAATTCTGAATCTGAATTCTGAATCTGAATTCTGAATCTGAATTCTGAATCTGAATTCTGAATCTGAATTCTGAATCTGAATTCTGAATCTGAATTCTGAATCTGAATTCTGAATCTGAATTCTGAATCTGAATTCTGAATCTGAATTCTGAATCTGAATTCTGAATCTGAATTCTGAATCTGAATTCTGAATCTGAATTCTGAATCTGAATTCTGAATCTGAATTCTGAATCTGAATTCTGAATCTGAATTCTGAATCTGAATTCTGAATCTGAATTCTGAATCTGAATTCTGAATCTGAATTCTGAATCTGAATTCTGAATCTGAATTCTGAATCTGAATTCTGAATCTGAATTCTGAATCTGAATTCTGAATCTGAATTCTGAATCTGAATTCTGAATCTGAATTCTGAATCTGAATTCTGAATCTGAATTCTGAATCTGAATTCTTTTTTTTTTTTTTTTTTGGTACGATTTATTTAACGAGGGATTAACCTGCAGTTTTCACCCTCGAGAAATTTGTTTTGGATTTACATTTAAATCTCGTTGAATAGTTTACACTGTTTTAAAAATTGTATCACTTTTTTCTCCTTTGTTCGGTCGTTTTCTAATTTCTCCGCCAGGCTGCCTTCGGGTAGAATCAGTTGTCTTTGGTCGTCGTATTTCATACACTCCATAATTATATGCTTCACTGTCAGTTGGACACCGCATGCATCGCATAATGGAGTTTCCTTTCCCTCCATTAAATGTTTGTGGGTCATCCTAGTGTGGCCGTTTCTCAGTCTAGTAAGGATTTTTTGCTCTCTCTTATCATTCCTATCATTCCATTTTTCCGTAGTAGATTTTATTTCTCGAAGTTTTATATTCCGTTGGTTTTGCCAGTTTCGTTCGTGATGTAGTTTCAACATTCTTTTGATCCATTTCAGCGCGTCCGCTTTTGGTACATTTATAGCATATCTCTCTCCGTTTCTTCCTGAGTTTGCGAGTCGATCAGCCTCTTCATTACCCAGAATACCAACGTGACCAATCTGAATTCTGAATCTGAATTCTGAATCTGAATTCTGAATCTGAATTCTGAATCTGAATTCTGAATCTGAATTCTGAATCTGAATTCTGAATCTGAATTCTGAATCTGAATTCTGAATCTGAATTCTGAATCTGAATTCTGAATCTGAATTCTGAATCTGAATTCTGAATCTGAATTCTGAATCTGAATTCTGAATCTGAATTCTGAATCTGAATTCTGAATCTGAATTCTGAATCTGAATTCTGAATCTGAATTCTGAATCTGAATTCTGAATCTGAATTCTGAATCTGAATTCTGAATCTGAATTCTGAATCTGAATTCTGAATCTGAATTCTGAATCTGAATTCTGAATCTGAATTCTGAATCTGAATTCTGAATCTGAATTCTGAATCTGAATTCTGAATCTGAATTCTGAATCTGAATTCTGAATCTGAATTCTGAATCTGAATTCTGAATCTGAATTCTGAATCTGAATTCTGAATCTGAATTCTGAATCTGAATTCTGAATCTGAATTCTGAATCTGAATTCTGAATCTGAATTCTGAATCTGAATTCTGAATCTGAATTCTGAATCTGAATTCTGAATCTGAATTCTGAATCTGAATTCTGAATCTGAATTCTGAATCTGAATTCTGAATCTGAATTCTGAATCTGAATTCTGAATCTGAATTCTGAATCTGAATTCTGAATCTGAATTCTGAATCTGAATTCTGAATCTGAATTCTGAATCTGAATTCTGAATCTGAATCTGAATTCTGAATCTGAATTCTGAATCTGAATTCTGAATCTGAATTCTGAATCTGAATTCTGAATCTGAATTCTGAATCTGAATTCTGAATCTGAATTCTGAATCTGAATTCTGAATCTGAATTCTGAATCTGAATTCTGAATCTGATTCTGAATCTGAATTCTGAATCTGAATTCTGAATCTGAATTCTGAATCTGAATTCTGAATCTGAATTCTGAATCTGAATTCTGAATCTGAATTCTGAATCTGAATTCTGAATCTGAATTCTGAATCTGAATTCTGAATCTGAATTCTGAATCTGAATTCTGAATCTGAATTCTGAATCTGAATTCTGAATCTGAATTCTGAATTCTGAATCTGAATTCTGAATCTGAATTCTGAATCTGAATTCTGAATCTGAATTCTGAATCTGAATTCTGAATCTGAATTCTGAATCTGAATTCTGAATCTGAATTCTGAATCTGAATTCTGAATCTAAATTCTGAATCTGAATTCTGGATCTGAATTCTGAATCTGAATTCTGAATCTGAATTCTGAATCTGAATTCTGAATCTGAATTCTGAATCTGAATTCTGAATCTGAATTCTGAATCTGAATTCTGAATCTGAATTCTGAATCTGAATTCTGAATCTGAATTCTGAATCTGAATTCTGAATTCTGAATTCTGAATCTGAATTCTGAATCTGAATTCTGAATCTGAATTCTGAATCTGAATTCTGAATCTGAATTCTGAATCTGAATTCTGAATCTGAATTCTGAATCTGAATTCTAGATCTGAATTCTGAATCTGAATTCTCAATCTGAATTCTGAATTCTGAATTCTGAATTCTGAATCTGAATTCTGAATCTGAATTCTGAATCTGAATTCTGAATCTGAATTCTGAATCTGAATTCTGAATCTGAATTCTGAATCTGAATTCTGAATCTGAATTCTGAATCTGAATTCTGAATCTGAATTCTGAATCTGAATTCTGAATCTGAATTCTGAATCTGAATTCTGAATCTGAATTCTGAATCTGAATTCTGAATCTGAATTCTGAATCTGAATTCTGAATCTGAATTCTGAATCTGAATTCTGAATCTGAATTCTGAATCTGAATTCTGAATCTGAATTCTGAATCTGAATTCTGAATCTGAATTCTGAATCTGAATTCTGAATCTGAATTCTGAATCTGAATTCTGAATCTGAATTCTGAATCTGAATTCTGAATCTGAATTCTGAATCTGAATTCTGAATCTGAATTCTGAATCTGAATTCTGAATCTGAATTCTGAATCTGAATTCTGAATCTGAATTCTGAATCTGAATTCTGAATCTGAATTCTGAATCTGAATTCTGAATCTGAATTCTGAATCTGAATTCTGAATCTGAATTCTGAATCTGAATTCTGAATCTGAATTCTGAATCTGAATTCTGAATCTGAATCATGAATCTGAATTCTGAATCTGAATTCTGAATCTGAGTCCTGAATCTGAAGTCTGAATCTGAAATATGATTCTTAACCCTCAACTGCGTGAATTAGAGTAAATACGTTGAGAAAAAAAGTCATTGGAAATAACCTTATTCATCCCTCATTAAGCAATTTGAAAAACCAATAACCAAATTTTTTTTCCAAAAGTTTTAATTGTTAAGTTTCAGGTTGAAATTTTTCACAGTACTGAATTTGGCTATCATTGGGACATATATGGGTTCGTTTGCAGCAGAGGGTTAAACCTGAATCTGAATCTAAAATCTGGATTCCTAGCGAGTATCTAGAAACTGGTGGCAATTTCATCCAAACATCAACAAAGCTTGTCTAAATGCAATCAAAACAAATTCGATTTACTGGCTTCACGAAGAAGAAAAAAAGCACAAACAAGCGAAGCCATTCGAAGGTTGAAAGTACAAGGACGTTGAGCCACCCACCCAGTCGCCCACCCGCGCACTCACAAGGATCTCCAGAATCGCTTCCAACGATAGAAGAAAGAGCTTACATAATGGGGTTCCCCGATTCTCAAACTCACCAGAAATAGGCCACCGTGTCGCCGAGACCATTTTTCACGTTCCGATCCAGTAGATTGTAGCAGATATTGGTCGAGGCGCCTTCCATCCATTTCACGTGAATGGGGCCCTTGGAGATGTCAAAGTTGTAGGAGAAGAAATTTTTCGGATCATAGGGAGTTTCCCAGTGGAACTGTTTGGCCACATTGCTCCAGAACTGGGGCGGATTTTCGATCGACTGCTTGTAAAACTCCTGGTACTGTTCCATGCTATTGATGTACGCATTCGAGGCCACTTCCGGATGTGGGTCGAAAACTTTCGGTTCCGTAGGCATTTTGCTGGTAGTTTTTTCCCCCTTGCACTGGTGGTGATTCACAAAATTGGGCGATAATATTCCCCCGAACTATAAATAAACAACAAGCACTCACAAAACAATATCTCGGACACTCCGAGGGGCACTGCAATCCGATATTTTCTTCCTGCTTAATCTGCGAATCACTTTTATTTTCGATATGTGTGTCTAGTCACTGTGGAGCCGTTTAGTTTTGGTTGGGGCCGCCGAGAGAAGATACTTTTTCACTCCCGAATGGATACACGGTCATCCGACGAATAATTCTATCGCTTTCGGGCACTGTTCTGTTCCCTTCCAAAGATTCTCCGAAGCACGCTCGTGCGCATGTGAACTACCAACGAATGAGCAAAAAACTACGATAACGATGCAAATGTTCTCTTCGAAACCCTACTGAACACGTTTTGCGCGCAATTCTCACCAAACGCTCACTCCAAGTATGTACTCGACTCGAAGTCCTCCAAATCCAGACGGTTGTAATGATGATTACTCACAATAAATCCACCCAATAACCCCTCTACTAGCAGATTGTAGTAGACTATTAGAGAAAAACAATCACTTTATCAGAGTTAAGCTCAAGGAATTAGTCACAACAGCTCAACTAAGTACCTACTACATCCAATCGCAGCAACGAAATCTTGTCTACTAATCGCCAACAGCACCTGGCGAAACTGTTTTCCTTCCCGGTTGAAGCAGGCGTCGCGACGTCGTCATCCGTCGACCGAAAAATTGGTTGGTGATTGCAACGGTCAATTCTTTAGACATCACACCAAATTCAGCTAAACAGAAGGACTCCTTACTGGAGAAGGCGAGGGTGAGGGAGGAATGGTTGTTATCAGTAACATACGTTAGGCCACGCGCCCGCATATTTCTCCCGAATTCTCGCGCGGTGGCGTCGTTCTCTTCCGTTCTCTTCTGTTTAAGTTAGAGCGACGTCGTGATTGTCATGCCAGATGCATCGGATGATTTCATGCCATACCTTTTGAATGAGCTATTGTGATACAAACAGGAAGAAAAGTGTTGAAATCGTGAGGGATTTTTAGCACTGACTCGATTATTCATATTTTTGGGAATTGTGAAAACCTGTGATAAGAATGCCCAAAATTTTATCGACACCTATACATGTTAAGTCGTGAATTCAGATTTAGTTTATACTCTGTACGGTTATTGCAATCAAACGTATAGAATAACACGAAGACCAATTTGTAAAATTTTTATTAAAAATTATTCCTAGAAAACCTAAAATCTTTCATTTTGAAGCTTTAAAAAGGTAGGTATTAATCAAAAGAAATTGGTAATAAAGAATAAATTGAACAATTTTCAATAAGAACCTTGTACTATTAGCTGTTGAAATGTCTGGTAACACAATAAAAAATTTATTGACAATTCATTCAACATTATATTACCTTTCTCTAGAAACAATCCATAAAATTGATTTCATAGCTCGGTTTTATAGGTTTCGACGACGAGCCTGGGTGAAAATCATATTCCGATTTCTACAAAAAATTATAGTTTTAGAAACCTCATTATGTAACCCAAATATGTTTTTCAAATAGAATTCAGCTACAACACTTCAATTTTACGTTTTTTAAAGTCTAATTGAAAAAATCCGAAAAAACATGCTTCAGAAACAGACTGTAAATCAAGTAAAGAATGCTCAAATAAGTTTTTCACTTAGTATGCAGGAAAACTGAAATTAGAAGCTATACGTGGCACATAAGAATATATTTTGTTGAGATTTTTAAGATCATAACTACAAAAAATGTTAAAAAAAGAGGTGAAAAAACCGTTCTTTTCAATGAATGAACCTGTAGAGAATATAGGTAATGAAGAATAGCAAAATATTAATAATAAGTTCAGGTATAAACTATTGAGAAACTTTCAATGAAATTAAAAAGAAAAAACGATGTTGTCCCACAGTGTAAAACACACAGCCAAAAACTCAAATGAGAATAACTCTCCCACACGCTCATTTTTATTTAAACATTTTCGGTTCAAAAATAACCATTTTATGGCTTTGGCCCAAAAACTGCCAATATGGTTATTTTTTAAGAATTTTTCCTTCTCGAATTTCAACCATTTTTGTAGTTCTTGAGCATTAACCACAAAATGTTTGAATACTTTGGTTTTCCTATCGTAGCCATTTTGAAAATTGCCAATTTGCAGACAAACGCGTTTTATAAAAACTTCATTTCTCCGCGTAGCTGGATCGAGTGCCGAATTAAATCGGTCCTTGTCATTTCGGAGCACATCGAATTTGTTGGTGGTGATCAAAGGTAAATATTTTAATATTCGTCATCTAATAATTGCAACCTCACAATAAACAAATCAAATTAAATTTCAGAACACCGATGAGATATGACCCCGCACGAACAGCAGAACCCGGATAACACTTCCGGTAAGTTTTAACATTCCTTAAAAAACTTTTGAATCCTTCCAAGGATGGAAAGGTTGGTTACCTAATAAAGTATTTTTGTTTTAGGTATTGGTGCGAAAATGCAAGATCGGAAGTCGGAAGAGTGACTGTTTTTTCACCATCCGGGAGAAGCTGGAACGGGCTGGACTGCTTAAAAAACATCACCCGCCGGTCAAAAAGTATCATCTCTGTATGAATAAAATTTACTTGGGAAACAGAACATACCTAATTAAAAAAAATACAATTGTATCTTGTTGAGGTCATGTGGATTTTTCGATTCACAGCGATAACTGTTTTAATATGATGGATTGGTTTAAATAAATAAGAATACTAAATAGAAACCGGAGATTTTAATGAAAATTTTACTAAAGAAACTCTTCCAAATCTGCAAAATACACAGCTCTTTAAAAAAACGGTTAAAGAATAACCTTTTTTCAACTTCTCCGCTAGAATCCCATTCGGTTGAAAAATAACCATATTCGAACTTCTCCCCTAGAAGTCATTTTATGACTTCTCATGGAGAACTCATAAAATGACATTTCCCGGGAAAAGGTCAAAAATGGTTATTTTTGAATCGTAAATGGTTTAAAAGTTTCTAGCGTGCATAGAAAAAGAAGAGAGTATTCATGTAAGAGAAAGATACGAGGCTGTA